>NC_057802.1:57602438-57627248 GCF_018294505.1 Triticum aestivum
CGGCGGATTCGGCGGCGGCGGCGCGGATCGGTTAGGATTAGGGTTAGGTGGCGGTGGCAACTTGGGCTGGCGGCGGGGTCGGGCCGCGGCTTATAAGGCCGGCCGGGCTGAGGTGTCCGGTCCGGACATGGCCCGTAAGGCGGTTCATGATTATTTTTAAATAATTCGGACGTGCAGAAAAACTAAGAAAAGAAATACTAAATGGACTCCAAAAATCCAGAAATAAATTTTCTCCGTCCTCCAAAAATAAGCCGGACAAGATGAACATTTATTTGGTCCTAAAATACAATTTTGAAAAACGCGTATTTTTCCTAATTCAAATAAAATCAAATAAAATCCAAATAAAATCATATAGTTGTTTTTAACATTTTTCCTCCAATATTTCATTATTTGTGGAGAAGTCATATTATCTCCTCTCATATATTTTGATATGAAATATTTTCGGAGAGAAAAATAATTAAAACAAATGATCCTATTTTCAAAATTTGAGAAAACCCAAATATGAAAATAACGAAATCCCCAACTCTCTCCGTGGGTCCTTGAGTTGCATAGAATTTCTAGGATCGCAAAACAAAATGCAATAAAATATGATATGCAAGAATGATCTATGTATAACATTCCAAATTGAAAAATTGGGATGTTACAACTTGATATATGTTTTGGCACCCAACTCGCGGATTCCCAAGGTGACATTGGGGTAATCTATGCATAGGGGTTGATGCACGTTTTCGTCCTACTTTCTCCTGTGGAAATCTTGGGGCACTCTTTGAGGTTCTTTGTGTTGGATTGAGTATTATGAATCTAAAATTGTTTGATGTGTATCATATAATTAACTCATGGATACTTGTGGTGACATTGGAGTATCTAGGTGACATTAGAGTTGGTTGATGCGTATCATATGGTGTTATTTTAGTACAACTCTTGGATAGATCAAACGGAAAGAATAACTTTATGTTATTTTAGTACAAACTCTTGAATAGATCGAACGGAAATAATAACTTTAAGGTGGTGTCGTACCCTACAAACAATTAGATTAGCATTGTTGAGAGATTGCACTAGCGAAAGTACGGACCTAGGCCTTATTTTCAAGCATTGCAATACCGTTTGTGCTCCGTTTTATCAATTGCTACCTTGCTGTTTTTTATTGTTCCTATTACAAAAATGAATATCTACTATCATTACTACACTTGTATCACCATCTCTTCGCTGAACTAGTGCACCTATACAATTTACCATTGTATTTGGTGTGTTGGGGACACAAGAGACTCTTTTTTATTGGGTTGCAGGGTTGTTTGAGAGAGACCATCTTCATCCTACGCCTCCCATGGATTGATAAACTTTAGGTCATCCATTTGAGGGAAATTTTCTACTGTCCTACAAAACTCTGCGCTTGGAGGCCCAACACGAGTCTACAAGAACAAGTTGTGTAGTAGGCACCAGACTCCCGAGCAATATGCTCGAACGACTTGGGTTCGTGCAAAGAGTAAAACTCTCGAACCTAAAACTTTATCTGGTTATCTCTCGCCCATTCCTGTTGATACTGATGAGTCAAATGACTCAAATTACAAACTCTTCAAACAACAGAATGGCAAGGTTTTCGCTCGATATATTGGAACTAACTGCTGGTCACACTACAAAAAAATACACTTCCGTGATGATACGTGTTTGTCACAGTAGGTCGCGTTTTTTGTCATGCATGTACATCCATGACAAATTTATGACAGAATCAAGATAGTCATATCTGTGCTGTCGTAGAAGTGTTCCATGACATTACCAAAATTATCATCACGGAAGTGTCCACTTCCATGACGATAAATCGCGCGTCACAGAAGTGCTTTCGTCAAGGGTAACCGACACGTGGCATCCACTGTAACGGAACGCCATTAAGCTATCGGGTCGGGTTTTGGATCCGATAACCCATTAACAGCCCCGACCAATGGGGATTTTCCACGTGTAAAATCATCATTGGCTGGAGGAAACACGTGTCGGCTCACCGTTGGGACAGATGTCATCCGCTCATTGAACCGAAGGCGCCTATGATACGGCGACATGTGGCACGGCCCAACAGAGGCCCATTCCTGTGAAAAGGCCGGCCCGTTTGACTTGGTCAAAAGGTGGCGGGCCGGCCCATGGAAAGCCTGTTAATGGCCTGTTCGCATATAGCCCATTTATAGCCCGCTAACCCAGGGCCCGTTACGCCCTATCCGAATTAGGCCCAGTAGCGTCATCTGGGCCGTCCAATATGATTTAGCCCGTTTTAACTTCCGACCCATGTGTGGCCCATGACTTCTTTCGGCCCATATGAGGACCTTTGTAACTCTTGGCCCATTAACGACCCGTGGTGAAACTGGCCCGTAATAAACAGTGTATCACTTTATACCCATTAACGGCCCGTTATTCCATTGAGCCGTTTCCAGCCCAAGTTATCTTTCGGCCTTCTCAGGGCCCATTGATTTAGGCTCATTTGCAGCATTCGGTTACATACGGCCCGTTACTGTCATTTTCTGCTTGTGGGCCAAATTCAGCCCGTCGTTACAGTCGGCCCGTTTGCGGACCGTTAATACGTTGGGCCGTTTTCATGTCAAAAAAACCCGTTGGGCTGTTTTCATAGAGTTATCAAATACGGCCTATTAACGGCCCGTTATGGTCCACGAATAGTACGGCCCATGATTGGCGAAATGATGATACGCCCCGTAGAAGGCCCATGGATCCTACGGCCAGTATGAGGCCCATGGATAGTACGGCCCGTAGAAGGCCCATGGATCGTACGACCCATAGAAGGCCCATGGACCCTACGACCCGTAGAAGGCCCATGGACCCTAAGGCCTGTATAGAAGGCCGATGGATCCTACGGCCGGACGAAGGCCCATGGATCATACGGCATGCAGGAGGCCCATGGTTACAACAGTCCGTGTGTTGCCACGATTATTTTGGCCTAGTTACCAAAAATAGGCTATTGTGGCCACTAGAAAAAAACAGAAAAAAGAACTGCAGTGACTACAAGCAAACAACTAAACAAGACAATAAGGAAATAATAAGCAAGCAATTAACGCTAGCCTATTACCGCTATTACACATATTACATCCACTGGGCATCAAAGTTCGCCACCAGTGCAAATATAGGGAACAAAGCAGCACATTACATACACCGGCCGTCAAAATTGGCCACCAGTGCAAATAAACGCGGCAGCAAAACAAGAGCATAACTGAAACAACTTTAGAAGAGCTCAAGAAACGTTATCCTGGGTATCCACCATGCTGGCAATAAGCTTAGCAAGCTGATTAGCTTTGTCCTGTTTGGTGCTAAAATCCTCCAACGCTTGCTATTGCACCAGAAAGTATGCATCTGAATGCTCCAGGGACTTCCGCAGTCCTTCCGCTTCTTCTCGCAGCACAGTTGATCGATGTCTTTCAGCTTGTAGTTGAGACTCAAGAAACCGAACTGATTCAGACAGTGAGTTTGAATAGCTTGTGCAAGCGGTAGTGGCCAGTAACTCGAACACTAAACCAAGACAGGACTTTGGGGTTGTCTTGCTGTCTTCAAGATAGTCTTCCTTAGCTGTTTTATCAGCTTTGTTGGAGACCAACAAGGATGTGCCACTATCCTGAACCTTATCTGCATTACTTCCTTTACCATTGCTTAATAAGGCACTCTTCCCCAATATTCTGTCAGCATTCTAAAAGAAGAAACAAGCAGACACATAAAAGGTTTAGCATGTACTAGTATATGAAACTCATTTCGGTGAACCAGTTCATTAGTAAGGTGGACAGGATTAAACTACCAAGTCTTCTATTGCCAAGTACTAGTACATAATAAAAGCATCAAACAAACATATATCTATGTCCTATGGTCACTGCATTGTCTTGCCAAATCAAAATAGAGACACGGTTCAAATCATATCAGTTCAAGACAAAGCAGCAGTGAAAGAATACAAAGCGTGGGAAACCACACGGCACAACAAGATTTCAGATGGGTACCACGGGTCTACATGTACAACAACACTATTGGCTCTGTTGTGATGCTAGTAATGTGCATGATATGAAAGTCAACTGTATACACAATTGAAATTGAAATCAACAGAGCTATTGATAAGAGCAAACCTGTTAAAGAAACATGCGTGAACATACCTGCTGTGCCATTGGAGTTTCGATTGGATCCTTCAATTTAAAAATAAGTTTGTATGAGTAAATACAGTGATACAAGAGCAAAGCAATCATAGTTAAAAAAGGCGCGCCTAAGCGAGCGCTTAAGCGCGCCTAGGCTCTAGGCGTTGGCAAAATGCATTGCGCATAACTGCGCATAAGCATGCGCTTTGGTCAGTAAAGCGCAAGGCGGTGGCAAAACGCACAATTAACGCCTAGCGCTTTTTCGAACTATGATAGCAATGGAATCTTAAATTAGAACAGTTGTTCTTCAGGTTTAGGCACTTGTTCTACATGAACAGAGTACAGTAAGACGCAAGAATATAATACTAAAAAAATAGAAAATGAGCTCATAGACCTTACCACATTCTTGGTTCAGGACCAGTACAGAACAAGGCGTTCCCAGTCATCATCCAGTAAATGTGTCTCAGGAGAACGTAAGGGAATTTGATGAGTTTCTTTGCCGATGAAGTACGTTTTCTTCAGGTAATTCCGATACTGCCACCAAGCATTCTTGAAGATAGCAGAGGTATTAGCACAGGTTACCTCATCCTGAGTTTCCAAATCGGTCCTTCTCTATAGAGAAAAATGGGAAAATTTGCTGTATTATAACGATCATGGAGGTAGGATGTATGGGACGAAGCAAAGTAATTGCCATGAATAACATTACTTACACATAACTCCTGGACAAATACCTGCAACTGGCATTTTCCTTCATCTTCAGTATAATATTTCCAAGATGGGAAGATACGCACATACGATTTAACAACATCAAATGCGATAGATGCTAAACTACGACTAGCTGGTTGTGCTTCCTCCACAGGAATAGGCGTACTAACTGGTGGAGTTGGGGTTCGCCGTGATAGTACTGGCCCTTTGGGCACTGGAGCTCTATGGTGGAGATGGTGCTGTGTCAACAGGAACTGGGTTACTATCGGCTGGGATTGGGGTTAGATTGGGTGAAGCTGGTTCTCTGTCCATCGCAGTAGGGGTACAATCTGCGAGAGTTTGGGTTATGTGTGGTAGGGCTGGTTCTTGTGCATGTACAACCGGGGTGCTATCTCCACCAAGAGGTAGCACTATTTTATTTTAAGACCGTGTTTTTAGTCCGCTAGATACTGGCATCACCCGCTCCAATTCAAATGGCTGATAAACAGGAAACATAGTTGAATGTACAGACATTGTATGAGAGATAGATGCAATAGATAGTGTGGAAAAAAGAGGGCATGAAATAGTTGACATGTATATTGTTTAACTAAAACGGATAGCATGACATAATTTCACATATATGATGTCTATCTAAACTGGATAGCATAGCATTACATAATTCAAAGATATGATGAATAACTAAACAGGATCGCATGACATAATTCACCTACATGTTATCTAAGTATCAGGATCGCATCATTTAATTCACATATGTGATTTATATGCTAAGCAGAGGGCATTCGATATGATGTCTGAACTAAGAACATGGTGTTGAATATTGTGTATATGATGTCTAAACTATGCAATGCAAGACACCGTATGCATGATATGAGCAGTATAACCGTGCCAAGTTAGAGCATACACCTCAGTGGGGGAATAGGACTAGTCATCTGTCTCTGAATCCATCTCTGAGGAGCTATCGGGACCCAACAAGAGATCTGCTTCGACAGGTAGCACTGTCTGCTCTGAAGGCCTTGTTTTCACTCCAGATTTTTCCATCTCCCACCCAAATGGCTGATTCACAGGAAGAGTAGTTTAATGTACAAACATTGTCGACAAATGGAAATGTAATGAAGAAAAGGATGGGCAAGATATCATTCAAATATATGATGCCTGGTTAAACAGGATGGCATTGCACATTTCACATATATTATGGCTGACTAAAAGACATGAGACTGCATAATTCCCATATATGATATAGAAACTAAACAGGTGGCATTACAGAACATGTCTAAACTAAGCAGATGACATATATGATGTCAAAAGTAGGCACTGCAAGGCAACATATGCATGATATGACTAACATCATCATGCCAAGGTAGAGCAAACACCTTGGGGGTAAATAGTTGTGGTCAGCGGCGTTTAAATCCGCCTCAGAACAGATATCTTCCTCTGGATTACAATCTGGAGAGGGGTGGGGAGGGTTTGCCATTGAACCCACCATGGAGCGATGTCTGCATGAAATTGTATTGCCGCGCAAAACTCTTCTCTTTTTCTCTACATGTTCAGCATGACTGTGTAGAATATCTGACATGCATACGAAAAAAATATGGTGAGATTATGTAAGGAGAGCATGCAGAAATTTAGAGTGATGGTAACAACTAGTGGATCGACGTTTTTCAGTTGAACCAAAATAGCCCTAATGGATCGACGTGAATGTATAGTAATAAGTGATGCAACAAGTGTACAACCTCTTTGGCGTAGCCGTGTCGACCTCAGCATCATTGGGTTGGTCGCTGAAGCAGTTGAGGCAGAGGTGGCTGTCGGAGGTGTGGAGGGAGATCTGAGGAATCTGTAGACGGCGTCCAGGGCACTGCTCTATTGTGATGGATCATTCTGTCGTTGGAGCAGCTCCGGTGAGCCGTAAGACGTCAAGGCTGAAGCAGCGCAAGACAAACATCGTCAATCTCAAGTGGGATTCTAATAGCATCTCCAATAGATGATGTAAAATGGATGTAAAATTAACATCACCAAAAACCACCTGACTACAACAGATGAGGTAAAAATTGTTGACTCTGAACTTAACTATCGAAACTGAAATTTACTGTGGAATCTGAATGCTACTGTCGAAACTGAACGCAATGGTAGCAGAGAGGCACTTGACATGTAGTTTAGGGAGGGCCTGCAGTTCATCTTCAACCTGCACCCCCCTGAGCCGCCAGCCACCAACGGCCGAACCGCCGGCCCCAGCGCTGCCTCGTCGCCCCGAAACAACTCGCCACCGCCGCCCCGGTCAGCCCTCTAGGCCCCTCGCCCCTACCCTGAACCCTAAGATAGATAGTGGGGTACCTCTCCAGCGAGCCCCCGTCCCCGCTGCGAGTGGTTCTTCCTTAACTCCGGCGAGCCCCTCCAACCCCTGAAAATCGACTGACCCAAAAGTCGACTCAGTCGACTGAAGTGTGGCTTAATCGGAGCAGAGCAGCAGCACGAGCAAGGGGGAGAGCAGCAGCAGCAGCTGGGCGAGCGAGCGATCGAGCGAGAGCCGGAGCAGCAGCAGCAGATCCGGCTGGTATGGACGCCGCCGCCGAAGGGGCCTTGCACTGGGGGAGAGCCGCCGTGGAGATGTCTCCCGCGGCACCGGCTTCAAGGTAGCCGCTCCATGGGGGTGCGGGATGGAGCACCGTCGGCGCCGGGAGGTCGAGTTAAGGAGAAGGTGTGATGCGATGAGTGTACAACCTCTTTGGTGGCGCCGAGTAGGCCTCGGCTTCGTCCGAGGAGTCGGTGAGGATGCTGCGGTTCCGGTGGAGCAGGTTAAGGCGACGTTGTGGGGATGGAGCAGCCATAGACGAGGCGATCGTCGGAGCAGCTCCTTGGAGGTGGAGGACGGGGCGGCTGAACCGACGGGACGGCGAGATGGACGACGGATCCTCATCCGGGGAGGTGGACGAGGGACGTCGAGCTGTTGCGGTGGACGACATCGTCGGGGAAGAGGCTCCGACTGGGCAGCGGTGATGTGGCAGACGGAGGAGGGTGGGGTTTTGCGGCTGGAGCGGAGAGGTTATGGCGGCCTGGGATTTCGAATGGCGAAAAGGGGGCGATGGGAGGGGGTGAAGCATGACTTAGGGACGCGCTTGTCCAAAATGTAGGGTGTGTTACAAAAGTACCCCCCACCGATTTGAACTAGTGGCCCTTTCGGCTCAAGGTTAGAAGGGGGATTTCGCGTGTCGGGATTTGGCAGCTGGAGGGAGTTTTCGCGCGCGTTGTAATTTCGGGATAGCAAGGCGCGGGTTGTGAAGGCACCAGTTTTGGGAGCACGATATCTGAATTTTTGGGATATAACAAGACGCGGGTTGAATTTTAGGGACACGCCTAACATGTAGTAATATTGTACTTGTACGTACCAAATCAATTCGCACTTCCCTCAACCAAAAAGAAAACGAAAAAATAAAACTATTCACACCACACATAGAGAGAGTCTTGCCCCGTTTTACTATACAAATGCTATTCAAAGCTACTCCCTCCTTCCATCTATATAGGGCGTAATGCGTTTTTTGATGCTAACTTTGACCAAATATTAGAGCAATGATATATGACATGCAACTTACACAAAGCACACCGTTAAATTCGTATGTGAAAGGTTCTTTCAATGATATAATTTTCACATTGTGCATGTCATGTACTATTAATCTTGTCAATAGTCAAAGGCGGTCTTAAAAATCTCATTACGCCCTATATAGATGGAAGGAGGGAGTATGAATCCATGTTATGTCTGATTAATTTTTTTCGCTTGCTGTATAATGCATGTAACCTACTCATACCAACATTTTAGTGCATTCCAAATGTCTATACTACCGCTGCAATTCGAACTAAATTTGAATTCGTTTCTCTATTTCAATAAGAATCTACAATCATGATTGTTGCCAACTTCAACCATCATAGTTTCCTTGCTATCCGCCAGATATAAATCGGACGGCTTATAATGTAGGATGGCAGGCACACCATCATCAACAACTCCATTTTTTATAAGAGTAGAGATAAAATATATTAAATGTAGTATAACATGTTCATAACCACACCATGTGTATCACCGTTATATATATTCACACATGCGTCGGTTTGAAAAACTATGATAAATTCTTCAAATATCCGAAGTCACTTTTTATAATGAAGTATATACGATCTCTATTCGTCTTTTACACCCACACAACCCTCTTATCTTTGTAGCTAGCGCTAACTTTCTCTTGTGCATGCACACGCCCGCATCCCTCTCACCCTCCCTCAGCATTCTCTAGCTCCATCGCAGAAATTCGTCTTTTCACTTTAGGTCGTTCACCCATGGTGTGTGTAGGCCCCCAGCTCCTTCTTTATGGCACACATCGATCGATATGCCTCTCTAGCCAGGTGTGCCTAGCACAAACACAAGCTTCCCCTCTTCTCTTGTCACCGTCCATGCCTCACTCCCACCACTCTTTTCATCATTCTCGTACTCGCACACTCCCCCCTCGATATAGTATGCCTCTCGTACCACCTCCTACATGCATCCCTCTCTCTCTATCCTTCTCCTCGTGCCTCATTTGCTTCTAACACACACATGCATGTATACCGATCGATCTCCCAACATATACCTAGATCGACTTTAACTACCCCCCATCGATCGACGTACCTCACAAGTTATGTCTCTCCTTTCTCTAACAAAGGGCGATTGATCTTCCTATGTAGTTACGTCTGCTTACCACAGCCACATCGTCCCCCCTCATCATTCGTGCATGCCTCCTGACCCGTCTCTCACACGCACGTGCACAGACAACAAGCAGCCATCTCCTCTCTTATTGATATTGCGGGCGTGCCCTTCGTTTGTCTAGCAAGCCTATCCCACCATTTGTTAGAAGCAACTCCACTACACCCCCTCCAACGCTCTAGCTCTGTCTCTCTCCCAACCTTATTCCTCTCCTGCACATATGCATGGATGCCGATCGATCTCCCTTAATACATGAGGCAGATCGATCTCCTTAATACATGAGGTAGGCCTCTCTCCTCCTCCACACATATACCAGCCATTGTACCTCTATAGTTAATTGGGCCTCCCACTTCCCCCACCACACACCGATAGTCGAGCGCTGCAGGTAGGTATCCATGCCACAGAGACAAACTGCACATGTCCCATCTCACATCCAGTAGGCCAGCCACTCTATATCTTTGACGTGGGCACACACAAATTCGATGCCACTCTTTATCGATTGCGCGCACACACACATCATCCCTCTCTTAGATTCTATGGACACCTCAAGCCGATGATACCTCCACTCTCTTCTCGTGTATCGCCCCCTCTATATATATGTTATATCCAGGACTCTATTTCACACACATTGCATATGTCACATTTTTTGATTGACCACCCCCCAAAAAAACTCTCAAGAACCCACACACTATATCTCTCTAGGTTTGTATCTCTCTCACACAACCCCACGTAGGTGGTGTACGTATACAAGAAGAGAATAGGTGCACCGTGCACGTACTCACGCTTCATGCCCAGCCACACCGCGCGGGTACACGGTGGAGCTCATTTCTTTACGAAATGGCAGCCCACGTGCTAATTTGAACGCCTGTAGCGGTTGTTTACCTAGGGAGGTCGTGTACCACGCGTGCACGAAACAAAGTTTGACTTGACGCGTTGCCGCGTTATTTTTAAATAAAGTTATAGCGCTCAATGGCACGTACACAGAATATAAAACGATTTTTATGGAGAAAAAGGTAGTCCGCTCACTATATACATTGGAGCCTGCGTGCCTGGCTTGTCGCTCTTCAGAATACCTCACACAAGGCTGCGGTGGCCTCTCTCTCTCACCGTTGGTCACTGATCCGGCTGCATCCCGTCCGCCGGGGGAAAGGGAGTGCGGTGGCCTCTCTCTCTCTCTCACCGTTGGTCACTGATCCGGCCGCATCCCGTCCGCCGGGGGAAAGGGAGTGCGGTGGCCTCTCTCTCTCTCACCGTTGGTCACTGATCCGGCCGCATCCCGTCCGCCGGGGGAAAGGGAGGAAGTGCATCGTTTCTCCGTTTGACGGCGCCGAGGCAGCACGTCCCGATCTGCAGTACACGCCGTTCTCTCTGACCAAGCTCCGGCGCGGCAGGGCCTATGCCACCTGCTCGCAGATTCCGTCCGCCGCCGCTCACCTAGTTACATCGCAACGACCTCCAGGTATCCCCTCCGGCCTTGCTCCACTGCCTGTCTTCCCACGTTGCTGCATGTGGATCTTCCATAGTTCTTTGCCCAAAACGTAGCTCGTCTGGCGTACTTTCCATATTGCAATCTCGTCCTCACACCATTTTAGACAAACACAACCGTGTTGTTATCTTCCCTTAGGACAAGGAATATGCTTCTTTTTTGTCGTGGCATGTGTCATCAACTGTTATTGGCCAGTAATTGTTTCCTTTCTACTCGTTGCTATTGCGACCTTTTGGTGAACTGCACAAATCACTTTTTTTCTTAAGAGTGTTTTGTGCAGTTCTACTAAAATATCACACGGGTAACGTCTCTACATTTCAGTGCGACTGCACAAAGGGAGATTGGTTTTGCTCTATCCTCCTCATCCAACTCCGAGCCTAATCTTCTCCAACTAGTTAGTCTTAAGAGAGACTGCAAAGGTGACCGGCTTCTATTTGTGTGTTTATTGTTTCATCAGCAGTCCTCTATTATCGTAATCACACTTAATATCTTTGGAACAGGGACGCTCAGCTCTATTTTAGTGGAACTGCACAAAATGATCGGAATGTTGCTTGCTCCAGACAGCTACTTTTTTTCCCAACATGCCTTGTTGATTTAGACAGAGCTGGGGGGACGTTGCTGCCAATGAAAGCATGGATCAATTTTAATTTAACACCTTCTCACAACTCTGTCTTCAGTTGTGATGTAATTATTAGCTCTGATCTGCTAATAATTGACATGCATTAGCAAGGAAGTTAGTTTTTTATTGTTTCCGAAAGAGCATCGATGGCAAGACACGCGAAACAAAATCTGAAAGCTCACACCATTGTACAATTTCATGTCGCTGGAAAATTATTTGTATAGTACGTCAATTATGTAAACAAATGATGGAAGCTTGAAAGCATTGCCAGAAGCCTCTTCATCATCCGGGTCCATGTGCCATGCACAAAATTATACTCCTTCGTTCCTAAATATTTATCTTTTTACAAATTTCAAACGGGCATATTTTAGAGTGTAGATTCACTCATTTAGCTTTGTATGTGTACTCCCTCCGTTCCTAAATATTCTATTCGTCTGTCTAGAGATTTCAACAAGTGACTACATACGGAGCAAAATGAGTGAATCTACACTCTAAAATATGTCTATATACATCCGTATGTGCCAGTCCATTTGAAATCTCTAAAAAGACAAATATTTGAGTAGTCACTCGTTGAAATCTCTAGAAAGACAAATACTCCGGAGTATATTTAAGAACCGAGGGGGTAGTGCACAACCGCATGGGAGACTCAGCCCGGTCGTTGCGCCGCATTAATAGTGAGTAATGAGCAGTCAAATCATAAGCCCCACCTTTCCCACCGTAAGTTGCTCTAAAGAAGCAACCATCAATACGCTCTTCTTTGAATCCGCTCATACTACTCCATCCATCACTGTTTATACACCGCGCTTCAGAAAAAAATAAATCTGTGGGACCAAGGCGACTAGCGATCGGCCTGAAAAATAGCATTGGTAGTTATAGCACGGCGTCTATTACTAGAGGGAATAATGCGTACACACTTGCATGCAGTGCTTCCACCCCGGGTACACACATGCATGCACTTACTCCACTCCGTAGTAGTACAGTACATGGAGAGAAAATTGTGGACTTGATTGCGGTTACCACGCCCTAATTAATTGAGTATTAAACCAAACACGTCTAAAGTCTCTCTAGTGGTGGAAATGCATTGAGAGAAATGCATCATAATGAAGCGCACCCTGTAAACTGTGACGGAGGGAGGAGTAGTATGAAGGTGCAAAACCAAGTACGCGTATGGCCAGTCAGTCAACGCACCTCCTCTTGGCATATCACTGACATGTGGGACAGGAGTGTGAGCAAACCGATCTCAATTGACGGCAAAGAGCCAACCCGCCGTTCCTTGAGAGAGACGAGGAGCGAGAACACACAGACGGGCTCGCACGGAGGCCAAGATATATTCGAGCATGGTTGGTTGATCGATATCATTCATTACATGTTGGGCTGCCGTTTTCCGCCCTTCTCTGGAATAAACGTATACTTTATCAGAGATAAAAAAATAAGAGTACAGATGCTCCACCATGCGGTTCTAGTAGTAGTACTACTCGTACTACTGCGCTTGGCTCTTCGCCTCTTCGTGAAGTTGAACAATGATGGTACTCCGCATGTTGGGTACTACAGTGTATGCCTCTGACAATCTGACACCGAATGGACTGATGCATGTCCACCGAGGGTAGGTTGCATTAGTCAAAAGGCGTAAGCGAGCTTCACCTTGTCCTGCAAGCTTCTCCTCGTTCCGCGAGTTGGCGGGACACACCAAAAAGTAGTGCTAGTCCATACTCCCTCCATTCCAGTTAATATGGCTTAATCTTTTTTGTGGGTAAATGAGAGAGCTTTATTCATATATAAGCATTCTTAGGACGATCAACCAAGACACTGGTCACTAGGAAGCGAGGTACCCCGCAAAAAAAGAAGTAGGAAGCGAGGTGTTTCATCAAGCCAGCTCTCGGCCACATTCAAAGTGCAGCAAGCACGGTTCGCACGAAGATGCGCCGCAAGGTTTGCTGACCTGTTTACTTTGCGCTTGGCTGTTTGCCTATTCGGGAAGTCAAACAATAATAGCACTAGTAGTATAGTGTATGCTTCTGGCAATCTGACACCGAATTAACTGTTGCACGTCCACCGCCTGAGCGAGGGAGAGCTTGCATTAGTCAAAAGTTTCTCCTTGTCCTGCGAGCCACCGCGCGCAAGCTTCTCCCGTCCTGCAACCTTCTCCTCGTTCGGCAAGTTGACGGGACACAGCAAAGTAATGCTAGTCCATACTGCCTCCTCTCCGGTTAATATTGTCTTAATTTGAAACGTGATAAATACACTGTCTGTCACTGTATATTTGTAAAAATATGGTCAGTGGACTTCATAATACGCTCATTGCGCTCAATATATATATTTTCCGGTGTTTATACAGCCACTAGCTCACCCTGACTGAGTATGTGTGTGCATGCACGTGTAGGTTGAGCACTTGAGCGTGACCGTGTGTGTTCCGTCGTGTGCTCGGACATGCATGCATTAGGGCGTCGCGCGCGTTTTTGCGTCCATGTGTACGTGTGACTTTTGCATACACGTAGGGGGAGTACGTGTAGGGGCCACTAAGGAGCAGTCAAATCACACAGTAAGTTAGTCGGAAGAAGCAACCATCATTTCACTCTTGAATGACACGTACGCAATATAAAATGGTTGATATGGAGAGAAAAAGAAAACCACTATATATACACTAGCAGGAGCCTAAGCTACAAGCCTGCTTGCTTAGGTTGCTCTCTTCACAAGCATAGAACGACGGGCCTGATCCCGCAGCTGGGGGAAGGGAACAATGTTCTGCGTAGACGCGGTCGACATCGGTGAGGGAGAAAACCCACAGTCGGTGCGTCCCAATCGGGGTCACCGCGGTATGGGCCGATGCCGCGTCCCAACCACCCTTCTAGCTACAGCCCGACGTCCCAGGTAGTCCATCTTCCTTTTGGAGCCGGCTTTCTCCACTGCCGTAGCTCCATCTCCATGTCGATCTTTCTCTACTTCTATCGGCTTCTACTTGTGATGAGTTTATGTCTCATGAACTAGTGCCAGTACTATTATTCTAATCACACTTCTTCAATATCTTTGCCATCAGGGATGCTCAGGTCGATTTTAGTGGAACTGTACAAAAGCATCGTATGATCCGAGGGTGCCAGCCGTCTTTCCTTCGACAGGTTCTACCTGGCCAAGAAATTAAATCATGTTTAGGGTTTAGGGTTTAAGTCGTAGTGACCCCATCAGTAGTTTTTCTTTCGTACACGCTCTCACAACTTTTTTCTTTAGTTGTGAAGTAAATATTGGCTATGATCTGTGAATCATTGAGATGCATCAGCATGCGTGTTAGTTTTCCTTTGTATTTGATGGAATGTTGTAACGGGACAACCTTGGAATAGGAATGAAAATGGAGTGGAAAGTTTCCGTTTTTCTGGAGAAAAAATGGAAACAGAGAGAAACCAATGTTTCGTTTAGTTGGATCGCGCCATCGAGAAAAACCAATGTTTAAATCACGTCTGTCGTGTTCGTGTCTCACCCTCCTCCACGGCTCGACCCCACACGGTCGCTCGGCATGCCACTCACCGCAAACCGAGTATATGATAACTTTCCCGCCTGCTTGTCAATGGATCGCGCCATGGAGTACTAGCACTACTGGAAGAGATTGACGAGTTGGGGGAGGACAGCTAGCTGTAGCATGGACTCCCAAGAACTTTTTACATGCATGTTGTAGCAGGCTATTGCGACCTTTGAACGCGGAGCAGCCGCGTGCACCCGGAAGCGGTGCGGGCGACGCTCTCTCGGCCGGCGCGCCGCTTCAACGCCGGCGCCAGTGAGAGGTCGCGTCCACTCTGGCCGGGCATGAATGCGGCACTGACCATTTCGGGCGGGAAGCACACGCGGTTGATGAAGAGGGTTCGGGTTGGTCAGGACCGGCCGTGGCAGCGGTCCGGACGTGCGCAAACAAGAGATGCTGTGCGTTAATATTGCTGCGTATATAATTAACAACGTAAATAATGTGTCAGTTGGACAAATATGATTGGAGATGGAGATGGAAATGGAATTTTACGTAAACACGGATATGCATGTCTATGTCTATGTGTGTGTGCGCGACGACTCTCGCGACCTGGAAGCGGGGGCGTGTTTTTGATCGAGTTTTCTGTCTTGGTACGTTAGAAAAATTGTCCGCCAGTTTTCGTTTCTTTTTTCTGGGAACGCGCGTATTCTATTTAAAACCACTGCTATGGAGAGATTTTTTTACTTCATTATAGCCTCTTGTTTGATAGAGTTTCTCGCGTCTTGCTCTCTCACCCTCTCCATATCCAAACAAGATGACAGTGTCCACTCTATCTCTCTCCTCACCGGTGGTCACAGATCTGGGCGAATCTCGCCCGCTGCGGGAGGTGAGGAGGTGCAGCGTTGACATTGTCGCCATCGGCGACGGAGGAAGCCGATGCGCACCGTCCTCTCGGAGCCGGCAATGGCGCGGACGAAGATCCTCCGCGCCCTTGTTCGCTGCCGTCGTGTGGGCAGATCCCGCCCGCCCGCCTAAATGACATCTCGCCCACCTGAGGTATAACTTCTTGTACTGGTCCAGCTCCCCAGGTCGCTGCGTGCGGGTGTTCTTCTATGCGACTACTCCCCAGCTCCCCATGCATAGTAGCTAGGGTTCGTCGGCTGGTCCAACATCACCTACTAGTACTATTATAGAGGAAATGCCACTCGAAAAGTTGTCCTGATTTATGCCTCGGTGGATGTATACATGTTGTTTCGACAAAAAGTACATGGTGGTTGTGCGGTCATTGTCCATATGGTGGTAGTACTATCACTGGTTAAATGAAGAAATGCTTTTTTTCTCGGGTATCCTGGTTTAGTTCCCATCAAGATAATTATGATGCTTCCGTTTGTTGGTGTACTTTTCATTAATTCTTATTAACAATTGAGATGTCGTTGCTAACCCTTATTTATATTTTTGGAAACAGCGATACGTGTCTCCATACCCGGGCATGTCTTCCTCAATTTTAGTGGAACTGCACAAAATTGGATGGCCATTGTTGTTCCGCCTCACTGTCCTCTGCCACATGGTTCTTCCTTCCTCGAGCTTGATTACCGAGAAGAAACAGACCACAGTGCGGATTTGTCGAACTTCATAGGTGCCTCACCCAAACTTGATGCCAAATGGATGATGCATCACCACGATGACCTATCGGTGCTCATGGTGCCTCATGGTTGCGTCGGCTGGTGAAGCTGATCGATTTTCAATGAAAAACAACCTGTCTTCCATCAGTGCTCTTTGCTTGTTACGCACAAAGATGATATCCTTCATCACTTCACCTTGGTTGCGTTGGAGACACAGTCGTCTTTCACGTTGGTGCAATTCTATCACACAATTGGCTATGAACCAAATATTTCCTTGAAGAAGGATCGACGTTGGTACTAAGAGCATAAGTTTTGTATTGATTTCTAAGCCTTCTCACAACTTTGTCTCCAGCTCCCCTGTAATTTTATTTGTCCAGCTATTAACTTTGATTTAAAAAATGGTGTGGACTAAAAACCCGGATGGACGTAGTAGCCCTCCATTTTTATTTACTCCGCATATTAGATTTGACTGAAGTCAAACTTTGTAATACTCTCAAACCTTTCCGATAATTGAAATTAAAATTCTTTATTTGTACACACTCTCACACGTTTCCGATAATTTGGCGCATGTGTGGTTGTTCACTTAAGGGAGGGTACTGTACCACACGTGAAGGACAGGAAGTGCGACCAGGACGCGTGGGCGTGGATCGTTAGTTCATCGGAAGTAGTACTAGTTTTCTTCACTGCACATTAAATAAAGAGTTTCGTTTCGTACTTACACAATTTAAAACGATTGTTATGGAGAGAATAAGAAAACCACTCCACTATATATTAGTCGTATACACGAGAGTACTATATGGACGCAACTTCATTGACTTAGTGCACCTGCCTTTGGATTTATGACAGGTGGGCCCAAAATGTGGCTGGCTCACCTGTCATACAGCCAAAAGCAGGTGCAGTGAAGGCACCGGAGCTCATTCCGTACTACAGTAGTATATATATAAGCGGGAGCCTCAGCGCTTGTTCGTTAGGGTTTGCACTCTCCACACGCTCGCCGCACTACATATATGTTACACGCTGGAGGCTCAGCGTTCATTTGCTAGGGTTTGCTATATTCACAGTCTCTCACCCTCTCTTCACCAGATCTAAACAAGACTGCGGTGGCCTCTTGTCTCTCTCTCCCCCCTCACAGCTGGTGAAGGAGGCATCCGTATCCCGTCGTTCACTCTATCGCCTTCGGCGAGGGAGGCAATCCACTGCCGGCTGCGCTGTTCTCTTTCACCCAGTGCCTGTGCGGGAGGGCCACTGACCACTTCTTCCTCGCTGCCGTACGTAGTGTGGGCAGATCCGGCCTCCCGTCGCACGCCTTGCCACATCCCGACGACCCTAAGGTATAAGTTTCTTTGAAACCGTCGTTGCTCTAGCTGCATGTGGATCTTTTTTGATCTGTAGTCGAATCTAGGTCTTGGTTTAAAGAGGAAAGAAGGGTGCGATGGGCTGGAGCAAGAATCTAGGACGTGGTTCAATGAGGAAAGGAGGGGCGGAAAGTAGTATAGACTAGCTATCCAGCCGCTTTGTAGGTCAAAAGGGAAAAAGGGGTAACCCAGTACACACATCTGTAAGGAACCGATCTCTTTGTTGAAAAGGGAAAGAAACTGGGGGGGGGGGTCGGGTAGTTTGTGCAGGACTAGATTTGCTGCCCTCACATAGGAAGAAGGTTCAAAGAGAACAAATATGGGACCAACGCATATATGCTGCTTGGCTACATACTCTGCATCACCCATTTATATGTGTGGACGCACATGGTGCTGGCATGTCCCATACATCTATTTTGCTGTTGTTAATCTAAGAATGCCGCCGGAAAATTGAAGCAATGCCACTGTTAAAAGTATATTACATTTTTTAACGAATGTTGTTTCAAGAGAATGTCTCTGTTAATATGAATCAATGCAACCGTTTTAGAAATGCTACTGTCCTACTTTGTTTTCCATCCAAGATAAGTTAGATGCTTCTTTCTGTCACCGTTTGTTTCATCCTTCTTTATCGGCAAGTAATTGTTTCCTTTTTTGCCTCTGTTAAAACAGGGCTATCGATTCAACTTGTTGCTATTGCGACATTTTGCTTCGCTACTCGAAATACTTATGTTTTAAGAGTGTTTTATGCAGTTCAACTTGAATGTCACACCGGTGACTTCACTTAATTTTGGTGGAACTGCACAAAAGGAGATCGAGATTCGTATTTTACCTTTGTCGGTCTCATGAAAGGTCAGTACAGGCCTTCATCCACATGATTGTGCAGTGTGCTTTGAGATGTTGTGCTACTTGTATTGGTACTGTTTTAAATAAATGTTGAATTGAAGCTATTGTATTGCTATCTTTTCCCATTAAGTAGTGAACAAAAATGGGACCAACCCAGACATGATGCTTGTTGCTTTGTTACAACAAACTCTGCATCACCCCCTTTATAAGTAGATGGAAGCACATACTGTTGTTGCGCCCACTCTCCCCTGGAACTATTTATGCTTTTCGTTAATCTAATGCCGCTGGTAAAATTAAGCAATGCCACTCTCAGAATTAATTAACTACTGAATCTTAGTTCAAAACTGCAACACTTGTTAGGAATGGTACTATCCTGCTTTGTAGTTCTTTCTACATGTTTAACCAAGGTATTGTTAAGATAATGTCTCTGTTAAAATGAATCAGTTGCATTGTTTTAGGAATGGTACTTTTCTGCTTTGTCGTTCTTTATACATGTTGAAACAAGGCATTGTTAAGATAATGTCTCAGTCAATATGAATGAATCACACTGATGGAGAATTGCTACTCTCCTGCTTTGTTTCCCATTAAGATAAAGTAGATCAGTAGATGCTTTTCTTCTGGGAGTACAAGTCATCAACCGTTATTTCTCAGTAATTGTTTCCCTTATACCTATTGTTGCTTACAAGGATATCAAAATTAAAGCTCGGTTTTATTCCGACTTCGATTTTAGTTGAACTGCACAAACGGAGCCAATGTGTCCAAGGCAAACTGCTGCATTACTGGGTCCAGTTGGTCGTTCCACTTTGTAGAAACAAGCAGTCACTGTTTGCGCTACATTACAGAAGGAATGATCGAGAAGCTTTACAGAGTATTATTAGACACCGGTGACATGACTAGTATGCAGAGACCATTGGCAATTTAACAACACATGGAGTGCCCTGGGCAAAAAGTGCCCAAACAAGTACAAGAAGCTACGACAGGACTCCACGATCATAGGCATTACATATTTTGAATGGGAAAAGCTTGTCAAAGTTTAATCATTGATGTTAGCAAGAAGACGTTAGTTTAATATATTGGAATTGGAAAACCTTGTCAAAATTTGCTCATTGATGTTAGCCAGAAGACATGCATTTGATATTTTTGAGTGGGACGCCCTTGCTGTGAGCAGCGTCGAGTGTTTTTCCTATTCCTGTGTTTAGTTTAGAAGTAAATAGTTACTCTGCTGAGATATTCTTGTGTTAAGAGTTTGCTCTGAATATTGTCTATGTAATGCCAGGCCTTGTGTTTGATTGCAAAGTTGAGCTTGGATGGCATGATACGCACGTCGTGCATGTATCGTCTGGTAATGTCGTCCATACAGCAGTGCTCGTAAAATATACACTGGTCTCTCAAATTACACGCGTAACCCGCCGGTTTTACTTACAGACCTCGGGCCCTCGGTTTCATTACGCCTGTATTTTACGCGTTGTTTCTGATGACGAGTAATTACACTTGTATGTTAATACAGGTTTGAAATAAACCAGAGCTCCCAAGCGTGGCCTTACCGTTTCATGCCGTCTCAGTTTCTAGAAGGTGTTCATAGGTGTCCGATAATCCTGGCTTCCTGAATGAGCAGCGGGCGCTGTATCAGACCATCCGTAGGGCCCGCGAGGCCCTCTCCATTGTCCATCGAGTTGTTGCGCTCGCCGTGGTGCCGAGCATTGTTAAAATCGTCAATGAACATGAGGATTCAGGAGATGACTTCATTTTGACTGGATGACACTAGGGACCCACTAGGGCCATAGCTGTACGTACGCAAGTGCCTCCTTATTATGTACAACTATATTTTTTTTGCTTTCTCCTGGTTTCTTGACATCACGGTCCCACACCATTGTCAACCTATGTAGTTAATATAAACGAGAGAATTGCACAAGGTGCGGCCGACAGCTGGGACCAAGCAGCTCGAGCAGTATTTGTGTTTTTGAGGCATGAGCACTGGAGAGTTTTTCTTGGCGATGATTTCGTTGTTGTTCAGAGGAGAGCAGGGTATTAACTGGGCGGGCTGTGGCCCGTCTAGCCCAGGCTAGATATGCAGCCCAGATACTAATTTTTTCAAGATGAAAATGGCTACCCCAGCTATATGTCTTTTTGAGGAATACCCAGGCAAGGTCAACTTGTTATTCTCCGCCCCGCTGGGCTGCAAATCTTTCCTAGGAGGGATGCATTAGGCTTAACAGGAAAATGGGCTTTAAAAAATAATAAATGGGATGTAATTATAAAAACTCGGCAGTAACTATAAAAAAATGCACCAAACACGAAATTAGTTTATAAAATATTATTTATGGATTTTGAAAATCTTAAATTTTCATTGTTGCGCACGCAATGTTTCATTGGATTTTTACGTAATACAAATTTATATTCAATCTGACTAGAAATTTCGGGATAAAAATATTTCGGATCCCATCAAAATGTGGGAAATTTTATTGAATTCTGTCTTCAACGGTTGGTTGAAATTATTAATCTTTGTCCTAGCTAGAAAATGGGTTGTACTTTTAACAAACTGTAAATGGGCTGCTGTAAATTCCATTAGAATTCAAAAATGGGCTGTACATTCTTACAAAACGCAAATGGGCTATAAGTTCTGTACCACACACTTGTGGGCCTACTAAGTGACACGTCCCCTAAAAAAAATAAGTTGACACGTATGCAAGGCTTTGTCAACTTATTATAGTCAACACACGGTTCTAGCAGCAGTGGCCGTTGGATGTCTATCCAACGGATGTCGTGCTTCTTCTTCAATCTCGGATATTCTTAGCTTGGGCCGCCCAAAAAATGATTCCTCCCCCTGACATCTGGGGCGCACCATTTCGGAGGCTGACCTGTGGGCCTACTAAGTTGGAGCGTACTAAGGGCTTTGTCAACTTAGTCAATATAAACGATTCTAGCTTCAGTGACTGTACGATGTCCATCCAACGGCCGTAGTGCTTCTTCAACCTCTGGTCTTCTTGGTCCAGCCGCCCAAAGCAGCGCCGGTTGTGTCGCCTGCTCCTGCCTCCTGTGGCCGACTATGCTGCCGCGGAGGCCTCACCGCCCCCATACTACTCCCACCGCTGGCCAGGCCATCCCTCCACTCACCCACACCCCCTGTTATTCTGCGGCGATGGCAGCCTCACACCGCAGCCGAACTAGTGAACCCTCATACTCCTCTCCGCGCGGGCTTCCACTGCTGCGTCTTCCCCGGCTCCGCGTTGTCCCCTTCCTAGGCCTCGCCGTCGTCCACCTCCCTGGTGCTCTCGGTGCGGCGTGGTCAACGTGGTCAACGACCGACTTCCATCGGAAGAGTACTGTACGTGGAGAGGCTGACAGCTGGGTCCACGGTGGTCGCAAGGAAGTGCCTCCTTATTACGCGCAAAATAATTATTCCTCACCTAACAGCGGGGACCCACCGAACGGGCCACCAGTATTTTGCGAAAAAATTGTTTCCCCTGACTGCTCGGACCCACCGGACGGGCCACCGTATTTCGCGAAGAAAACGTTCCCCCCGCTGTCAGCTCGGACCCACCGGAAGTGCCTCCTTATTACGCAAAAAAAATGAATACTCCCCTGGCTAGCTGGGATCCACCTTGGTGGGAGGTTGACTTGTGGGCCTACTAAGTTGACGGGGACGAAGGGCTTTGTCAACTTAGTCAATATGAACGATTCTAGCTCCAGTGACCGTACGATGTCCATCCAGCGGCCGTAGTGCTTCTTCAACCTCTGGTCTTCTTGCTCCAGCCGCCCAAAGCAGCGGTGGTTGTGCTGCATGCTCCTGCCTCCCGTGGCCGACTGTGCTGCCGCAGAGGCCTCACCGCCCCCTACTATTCCCACCGCTGGCCAGGCCCTGCGGCGACGGCAGCCTCACACCGCAGCCGAACCAGTGAACCCTCGTACTCCTCTCCGCGTGGGCTTCCACTGCCGCGTCTTCCCCGGCTCCGCGTCGTCCCCTTCCTAGGCCTCGCCGTCGTCCACCGCCGTGGTGCTATCCACGCGGCGTGGTCAATGTGGTCAAGGAATGACTTCCATCGGAAGAGTACTGTACGTGGAGAGGCTGACAGCTGGGTCCACGGCCACAGCCCAGTTTTTTTGTGATTTGCCAAGTAAGTCGCTTTGTCAGGCCCGTTGGGCTGCAAATCTTTCAAGACGAGGAGAGCTTTCATTCGGCTGGCCGAGAAAATGGCCCATCAGTAATGAGAAATGGGCTGTACATTTTTAAAACGCATCAAACCGGCAATTAGTTTCAAATATCTTTTTTTTTCATTTCAAGATTTTAAATTACATTAATTTTTATGCGTGGAGAATTTGTTGGATTTTATATTAATATACATTTATTTTTAAAATCAGTTTGAATGTGAGTCGAAATTTCAGGATTAAAAACAGTTCGGACCGCACCGAAATATGCAAAATTTCGTATAATTTTTTAACCGTGGCCACAATTTGGGCTGTAATGCTAACAAAAAGAATATGGGCTCCAAAAAAACCTTAAGAATTAGCAAATGGGTTGTAAATTATTAGAAATAATGGCAGATGGGCTATATGCTATTTTCCACAGATTTGAGGCTTTCCTAAAAAAAGGTTGACGCACAAGCACTGACTGTTGGATGTCCATCCAATGGCCGTCGTGCTTCTTCAATCTCTGCTCTTCCTGCTCCGGCCGCTCAAACAAGCGCCGGCGGGACTGCCTGCTCCCTCCTCCCCGCGGCCGGCTGTGCTGCCGCGCAGGCCTCACCACCCCATCGTACTCCCATCGCTGGCCTAGCCATCCCTCTACTCACCCACACCTGCTGTTATTCTCCGGCGACGGCAGACGAACCAGTAAACCCTCGTACAGTCGTACTCCCCTCCGCGTGGGAAACAACTGCCGAGTCTTCCCTGCCTCCGTGTCGTCCCCTTCCTAGGCCTCGCCGTCGTCCACCGCCGTGGTGCTCTCGGCGTGGCATGGTCAATGTGGTCAACGACCGACTTCCATCGGAAGAGTACTATGCGTGGAGACGCTGACAGCTAGGTCCACGGCCGCAGCAAGGAAGTGCCTCCTTATTACGCGCAAAATAATTATTCCTCCACCTGACAGCGAGGACCCACTGGACGGGCCACCGTATTTCACGAAAAAAGTTTCCCCCCTGACTGCTGGGACCCACCAGCTACACCTTCGCACGCTAGGAAGTGCGTTCGGGCAAAAAAAACAAAACGATTCGCCCCCCTGACTGCTGGGACCCACCAGCTACATCTTCGCACGCAAGGAAGTGCCTGACAGTCGGGACCCACCTGGTCGAAGCGTACATAGCGTTGTCATTCTGGTCGCGAACGTGTACATACATATATACTGGTGGATGTAGAGGCGCGCACGTGTCGTAGTAGAGGCGCGCACGTAGCATGTACACGTACGTACAGCGGCCAGGGTGCGAGAAAGAAAATACGGCCACGTATGTGTACATATGGGCGGGGTCTCGAACGCCTACTCGCGCATACGTACGGCGAGGGCTCGTTGACATGGCTGGGTCGGAACAGAGGAACAGCGTCGTCGTCGTGTTCATGGGGAGGCAACAGAATGCGTCGTGTTCATGGGGAGGCAACAGAATGCGTCGTGTTCATCGGGAGGCAACGGAACGCGTGGGAGCCAACCGGCTGGGTCGGAACGGAATGCGTGGTCGTGTTCATCGGGAGGGCCTGGACGGAGCAGGCGATGGAAACGATGCCTGGCGTACCGCACAACAGAGGAAACGGACCTCCTACGTTCGGAACGGGGTCCTGTTGATCGGGAGGGGTGTGGCGTACCGCAAAACGGAGGAAACGGACCTCCTACGGTCGAAACGGGGGTCCTGTTGATCAGGAGGGGTGTGGCGTACCGCAAAACGGATGAAACGGACCTCCTACGGTCGAAACGGGGGTCCTGT
>NC_057802.1:57627884-57652997 GCF_018294505.1 Triticum aestivum
ACCGTCTACTGTTCATCCAACCCTCCACCACACCACGGGGTCCTGTTCATCCAGAGGCAACGCCACCGCTGTTCATCCAAACCCCCCCGCAACGCTAACTGTTCATCCCAGAGGGAACATCGATCGGCTTTAGTTAGCAGCAGTAGCGAAGGAATCGCTCGGTCGGGTTCAGTTAACAGCCATCGATCGATCGCTCGGGTTCAGTAACACGTAGCCTGCAGTGCAATCGCTTGGGTTCAGTTAGAGCCCAATGCCTTGCTCGGGTTCAGTTAGAGCCAACGCCTCGCACACACGCGTGTATGTGTACGAGAGAAACGCGCATCGCTCGGCCCCCGACCTCCCACCGTAACCCGGAACTCCTCGAAATTTTCCTCGCCCTCGCTTCTACCACGGTTTTTTCCGTCATGGGCGGCCCAAAGAATGTCATGCAGCTGCGTCTCTGGCCCGCCCAGGACGAAAAGCCCATTTTCTGTCATGATTTTTGTCATAGAAGTAGGAGCCCACCACATCTATGATGATACCGGGTTTTGTCACAATTATCGTCATAGAAGTGTCATATGTATGACAGAAAAAAAATTTGTTCGGCCCAAAATGTCACGGATGTGTCTTTTTTTTTGTAGTGTCAGGCGCACCCAAGAAGCAAATCTGGGTAAAGATGTGCATTGTTGAAACTCTGTCTGTCACTGCTAACCGGACCGTGTAGGATAACTCTTGATGAGGAAATGGTTATCATTCTCAGCCTACTCGAGCACTATTTTCGAATGATTATCATCCTAACCCGCGTCAGAAGGATACATCCGTACATCTTCAAATCATCACATTCATGTATTTGGAAACAACTTCAATGCCTATTCATATGATTATCATCAAAGTGCTCAGGTGTATCGCAGGCCTCACCAAAGAAATAACCTCGGCCAGCTCAAGCAAATGAGAACCTCACCCCTACGCAAGTGTGGGTTGTGAAGAAGAACTAACCCTCTCTTGCAGGAAATTTACTCAGGGATATCTCATGCTTTTCATAAGCCCTGAGGTCCTTTATTCTTGGTGCTTTTCTTTCTATTTCTTTCGAGGTGTTTGTGTTTCCCTTCATTTAGTTGTTGTTTTGAGTCAGTTTCTCTTCTGGATTTTTTTCGGTTCTTCCATGTCATAAACATGCAACTTGATCTTAAGATGTTTTCACTCCGACGTCCTTGGTCGCGACTGAAATCTACTTCAAAATTTCATCTGTTTTTGGCGCTTGCATTTCCTCAAACCTTTCAGCATTTAGTTCAGTTACCGAGATTTCCGCAGGAAACGGGTGACACGTGCCCATGATCTCACGATTGTGATCTCGTCCTTTGAATGTGGAGTGTCCCGTGTTTATAGGTCATGGATCTCGGAGTGGGCGGTTTCTCCCTCAAGCTATATAAACCCCCTTCTCTAGGTTTCTTCTTCCTTAGTTCATTCTCTGTTCGGCCTCAAACCCTCCTCTCGCTCTCCTTTCGAGCCCGAGCTCGAAGTAGTGTCGACGACAAGCCTCGCCGTGCAACTCCGGCGAAGCTCCATCACCGATTCGCGCCAGTGTAGTAACTCTTCTCTCCCGCGCTGCCGTAGTCGATCTATATTGTCAAGTTAGGGCGTATAGATCTAGGACTAGCCCTATCCATCTTCTATTCTAGGGCAGTTCATCCCAGCGCCATTTATCTTGTTTATTTTCTTGCGGTAGATCCTTAGGATTCATTAAGTCATGACTTGTACGGTTTGTAGTAGTTCCTCATACCAGACTTTTGGATCTAGGATTCATTAGCTACACTTCGAAAGGTTAGAGGAGTTGTTACTCTATCTTAGGGCATATGGCAATTCTCTCGACGATATCTTGCTAAATGTATGCCATGAATCTCTCGCTTCTTTCGAAAAATTTACCAGTCTTGAGTCAAAAATGCTTCTATGCATGTTTGTGTTTTCTTCCCGTTTTCTTTTGTATTTGTGTTTTTCTCTTAGGAGTGGTCATGGTGAGCATTCTAGGTATGAGGAGGAAATTTCACAGTAGCCGCGTGCAGTTGATAAAGCAAAGGTGGTTGAAAGAAAATCTGCGAAGCCACCAAAATCACGGAAGAAAAAGGTCGAATCAAAATCTGCTGAAGAAGATGACGATATTCCCTCAGCGCGCAGTCAGCCCGAGGATGAGCTAGTCACAGACTCCAAAATCATGTTCTCTGATGGAAATCCCAAGAAGGGTGGCCACGAAAGAGAAAGGAATACTGCGGCTGAGATGTCTGATCCCGAATCCCTTAGAACACCCCATGGAGATGAAACTGCTCAAGATAGAAATAACAGATTGCAGAAGAGTCGCTGCCACTGGGCGAAGAAATGTTTCAACTACGAGAACGTCCAAAGGAAATACCAGATTCTATTTGCATTCACTCCACCTTGGAATGATTGCATTGCAGAGGGCCTAGGCCCTAATGATGAAAAAGTTAGGCGAGCTCCTCCCCCCAATGCTCATGCAGACTCATCGAAGACAATTGCTGATTTCCCAAAGGAAGTTGAGAAGCATACAAAGACCAAGGCCAAGCGTGATGCCAAGGAGGCGAAGAAAAATCAGTTGGAACGAAGAAATATTGAGCTAACTCAACAAGATGTGCAGGAGAAGAAGGAAAGGGCGTTTGCCCGAAAAGAAAAGAAAAGAAGAGGAAGTCTGCTACTCCTCGAGCTTCGAAGAAGAAGTCCATTGCCAGGAAGTCCAGGAAGGCAGAACCTCAGTCTTCTAATGATTCCTCTGATGATAATGCTGGGGAAGAAATTTCCATGTACGATCAAAGGGCTCTGCTTGATAAGCCATATCATACTCCCTCTCCAGCAAAGGTCTCTCCTCCGTTGAGATCTTCACCAAGGCTTGCTCCCATCCTATCAGATAAACCTTCGGGTTCTACTGCCCCAGTTGTGAAGAGGAAGTTGATTTGCGATGAAAAAGTTGTTGTCCCAGCCAAGAAGGCAAAGAAAATTGTTCCTGCTTCCACATAGGAATATGAATTTCATCTTATGTTTGACATCATTGAAGGTGCTTCCTATGATGCAAATCTAGTTGAGTTGAGCAGTTTGGGTCTGCCTGAAGATGTTACCAGAATGCTAGCAAAACACTTCTCTGAGCTAAAAGAAATCACCAAAGAACTCAATCAAGCTGCCGAGGACAAGAAACTCCTTGAGAAAATGAGGAGGGAAGCTAAATCTGAGTCTGAAATAAACACTGGTACGCGTTGGTCCTATACAAACGGTTTATAACCCCTTTCCACGACGGCATTTGGAACCGTCGCCTAGTGAGTGTGGGCGATAGGGGGGGGGTCCTTCCTACACGACCCAGAAACCATTGGGGATATGCCCTCCTGGCACACACGCTCGGCAAAATGAGTTCGTGTGCGACCGGCAAGCGCTCAAATTATACAGAAATACGTACAGTAGAGCCAAAAAGAATACAATTATACGACGAAATTGTTTCCGGTCGCAAGTACATTCCACACAATCAGTCTCCGCTAAACGTTTCCGTTCGTATGTACATCCCACACAGTCGCTCCAAGGAAAACATTTCCGTTCACAGGTACATCACACACAATTTTTCCCGTTAAATCGTTTGCATTATTGAATGTATCACACACCGTCCGTAGAAGAAACTATGTGGCAAAGGCTGTCCATCACACACAGTTTTTATGTGGTAGACATTTGCGCAAGGTGGCCTAACGCAAACAGTTTTCAAGAGAAAGTCATGTGTGATTGTTCATTGATCCAACACGGTTTATTCCTAGAAACTATGTGCGTTGCCTCAGGTCATCACCCACGGAATTTTTCAACAACCGTTTGCAATAGCAAAACCCAAATAGCAGGCTAATTCACCATGAGCAGGCTAATTGCCCTATTATTAATAATCCATTTATTAATCTAATTGACATTCATATTAAGCACATAATATATTTCATTTCAATATTAAGGAAGCAGAATTTCATAATTGAAATACATCAGAGTACAACATGATATAGCTTCAGCACTTAGCTACCCCATTACACAACTGCACCAGCACCAACTTTCACATGCAACATGTGGAACCTTCCGAAATTAGCATCATAGACGGTATATAGACAGATGCATCTCATATGGAAAACTGCTGTAGCAGAAGGCGAATATTGAGCTTTCATTCATGTTGAAGGTCTTTGCAACTTTAGGCCAGTGCCTGTGGATGATTGACCGTCCGTCCTTCATCCTCTTCAGGAACCCTTGAATATTGAACCGTGGGTATTGTATGAAAACCTTCCTCGCCTCCTGACCATAGAGGTGGGTTGAGAGGTAATCATCAATGGACTGCTTTGGAAAGGCCTGAAAACAAGGATGTGCATTAATATCTTTTCTATATTGGAAATGGGGCAAAGGAATAAAAAAAGGCATGGTATAATAGTTAGTACCATCTTGTAGTGAACTGATGTCTTCTTCATTGTGCAGACAAAGATCTTGTTGTTTCTTGTCGCTAATTTCTTTATCCTAACAATCTTTCTGAGTTTCTTGACTTGACTAATATTCATGGACAACTCATTTCCCCATATGCAAAAAAGGTCGAACAATGGGTCAAAACCTCTGACAGCAGGACCTGCATGTGCAAGACCAAATTGCTAAAAAACCAAAATATTAGAATGGTTCCTGCAATTGCACAATAATGTGCTATTAGACAACGGACCATGCACGTGCTAGCCTCGATTGTAAACTTCAGTGCTTCCCATTGTTTCCCTCCAACACATATAAGGTAGTTAGTCATCAGGTTAAGTAAGGGTTCGCATGCTATCAGTAAAATATGTTGATGAAAAATAAGCACATTGTAGATTCATCAGATTAATTCAAGCCACATGGAAAACCCATTTATCCAAACCAAGCATGATTAAGAACTAGGAAATATAGCACCTGTATATGTTTCTCATGTATTAAGTGCAGCCAAATTCGATTTATTCCTCACATGCACAACAATACAAAATTCTACCCACGACAATTGGACATCGCAGTGTAGAATTGAACCAAGCAGTTAGCTAAACACCACAACAAATGAACCAAACATTAACTGAGCACCACATTGCACAATATAACATACTCCTAATAGAAGACAGACAGTTAACCAAACCAAGCATGCTTAACAACTTGGAAATACAACAATTGTATTTGTTTCTCATGTATTTAGTACATCCAAATTCGATTTATTCCTCACATGGTATACAATAACAGAATGCAGCCACAATAATTGAACATCGCACTGCAGAATTGAATCAAGTAGTTAACTAAACACCACAACAAATGAACCAAACATTAACTGAGCACCACATTGCACAATATAAAATACTCGTAATAGAAGAGCAGACAGTTAACCAAACCAAGGATGCTTAACAACTTGGAAATATTGCACCCTGAAGAATTGAACATCACATTTGCAGAATTGAACCAAGCAGTTAACTAAACACCACATTGCACGACATATAGAACATATGCACTATAGCAGAAGATTGCATGGTAAAAGTAGATAGCACAATTCACAAGAATTTGTTAAGGAAAGGCAGTAGCTAGCAAACGATGGCCTCGAGAAAACACCACGAACTGGCATTTAAAGCAGCCAACCGCATCGCGGCGTGAACGGCGGCCTCGACGGCGAGGTGCTCCTCCAAGATCTGGGGGTCGGCACGAATGGCAGCCATCGCGACCTCATCCGCGCATGCAGCCGCGATTTGCTTCTCCGCTGCCAAATGCTCCTCGATATCCTGGCTATACTGCATGCACCATGGCTTAGGGTGGCGCTTATTTTGTGGAGGGGTCAGTGATTTGGGTGGAAGGTGTCGTGCTCGCGCCGACGGTCGGGGCATGTGGGATGTGGAAGGAGGAGGAGGATGGGGGTCGGGTGTGGATTACCTGCCTGGATAGGCGAGGCCTAGCAGCGTGAAGGAGGGTCGCCGGCGAGGAGGCGGTGCTGCAAGCAAGGAGTGAAGGTTTCAACTTGGAAAGGAAGGCGGAAACAGGGGATATGTGGCTTTTGGTAAGGGGGAGGGGGCGGGGAGGTAGATATTTCCACGGAAGCTGAAAATTTGGAATCGCTTCAGCGAAAAAATGGCGCGCAAAGTGTCATCAGACACGGTCCCTTATTCAGAACTGTGTACGATATGTGAACATCACAAATGATTCAGATAGCTTAACCCGTGTGTGTTGAGTTTGAACGTCAAAAATTTTGGTTCGAATTTCCCTGGTTACAGTGGTCATCCACGTCATTGCATAATTTTGGTACACAAAGGAGACTAACTTCTTAATCGAGCAAGTTCAGCAATTAAACAGAGCTAGCTGACCTAAACATTACTCTAACAAATTAAAGACCAGCGCTCTTAATTAAACAAAACAAAGAGTACTACTACGGCTGGTGCTCGTCGATCTCCGCCGTCGCCTCCATGTCCAGCTCGTGCCCGACGGTCTCCTGGGGAAGAGGCTCCATGGCATCAATTGCACCATACTCGGCAAGCATCTCGACATCCGCGTCCGCCATATCTTTGGCATAGGCCACCATGAGCTGGGCGTGGGCGGACGCGATCTGGGCTCTGGCGGGCTCCGTCGTGGCAAGGTATGCCGCGCAGGAACGGACGACTGCTCGAACTCTCTCGGCGATTGCCAGCTCTTCGGCCGTGGGTTGCCGACCATTGTCGGAGAAGCTTCGTTCGATTTGTGCAGTGACCGCCACAAGCTGGGCGTCGACGGCCTCGACATGGTAGTGGGCAGCCTCCATGAGGGCTAAGGCCGCCGCTGCGGAACGAACAACTGCTGTGCCGCTCTCGCGAGTTGCTATCCCCGAGGCAGATGCTGCTGCCGCCACATGAGAAGCAACAACAGCCGTTTGGGCTGCCTTGGCCACCTGGACGTACACTGCGGTCGCCCTCACGAAGCTTGTTAGCCCGCGCCTGGCGGCTACGGCTGCGCTCTCACCGGACTGGGCCACCGAAGTTGCCCTCACGACGTGGGTCCAGGTCCCCATCTTTCACCGGCGACGAATAAACAGTGAAATGATATTTGGGGAGTGACCTAGAGTGCTTGACATGCCGCCTGTGGACTGTAGCCGACGCACCTTCTCGCGTAAGCCATAGGCGTACTATACACCGACGGTGCTCCAAGATATTTTGTGCTGCATCTCACACGGTTGGTGATGATAAACTGCGTGTGATCTACTTGATTTATCATCTTGATTTGAATTACATAATGGGGTCACAGTGCATATAAACTGGTTGAAAATCAAATATGTGTCCTTGGTTGCATGCTTAGGTCCCATGCAAGAAATGAGAATGAATTTCAAACACCTTGCCACCGTCACTCGGCCGCAAACATTGAGATACCTGGTTTTTAAATTCTAGTAAATCCAAAACTTGTCTGAAATTCATGAAACTTGGCATGCTATCATGGAGGGGCATCAACATGCCGTGGTAAAATTTTTGTCCTATTTGGGGCAGGTTTGGGTATAAGCTTCTCATAAACCAGAGCTTCTCACAACAAGCGTGATGGTTTCGGTAGGGAACGTGCCACCTTTGGGGACCAAACAATATCCGTTGCCTCTTATTGCTTTCAAAAAAATCCGAGTGTCAACATAGAACAACAGGAGTGTTGTGTTCAATTTTGGAATTTTTCGGGGTTCGTTTGGACATTTTTATACATTAACTGGGTTTCCCAGGCATTTTATGCGCATAATTCAAATTTGAACTACATGCACATGCTCCAGTGCATATAAACTGGTTGAAAAATCAAATATGTGTCCTTGGTTGCATGCTTAGGTCCCATGCAAGAAATGGGAATGAATTTCAAACACCCTGCCACCGTCACTCGGCCGCAAACATTGAGATACATGGCTTTTAAATTCTAGTAAATACAAAACTCATCTGAAATTCATGAAACTTGGCATGCTATCATGGAGCGGCATCAACATGCCGTGGTAAATTTTTTGTCCCATTTGGGGCAGGTTTGGGTATATGCTTCTCACAAACCAGAGCTTCTCACAACAAGCATGTTTTTTTGGTAGGGAACGTCCCACCTTTGGGGACGAAACGATATCCATTGCCTCTTATTGCTTTCAATTTTTTTCTCGTGTCAACATAGAGCAACAGGAGTGTTGTGTCAATTTTTGTGATTTTTCGGGGTTCATTTGGACATTTTTATGCATTAACTGAGTTTTCAATGCATTTATGTGCATAATTCAAATCTGAACTACGTGCACATGCTCCAGTGCATATAAATTAGTTGAAAAATCAAATTTGTGTCCTTGGGTGCATGCTTAGGTCCCATGCAAGAAATGGGAATGAATTTCAAACACCGGGGCACCGTTGATTGCCGGCAAAACATTGAGATACATGGCTTTTAAATTCTAGTAAATCCAAAACTCGTCTAAAATTGATGAAACTTGGCATGCTATCATGGAGCGACATCAACATGCCGTGGTAAAAAATTTGTCCCATTTGGGGCAGGTTTGGGTATATGCTTCTCACAAACCAGAGCTTCTCACAACAAGCATGATGGTTTCGGTAGGGAATGTCCCACCTTTGGGGACGAAACGATATTGCCTCTTATTGCTTCAAATTTTTTTCTCGTGTCAACATAGAAGAACAGGAGTGTTGTGTCAATTTTTGTGATTTTTCGGGGTTCGTTTGGACATTTTATGCATTAACTGAGTTTTCAATGCATTTATGTGAAATTTGAACTACATGCACATGCTCCAGTGCATATAAATTGGTTGAAAAATCAAATCTGTGTCCTTGGGTGCATGCTTAGGTCGCATGCAAGAAATGGGAGTGAATTTCAAACACCGGGGCACCGTTGATTGTCGACAAAACATTGAGAGGCCTGGTTTTTAAATTCTAGTAAATCCAAAACTCGTCTGAAATCCATGAAACTTGGCATGCTATCATGGAGCGGCATCAACATGCCGTGGTAAATTTTTTGTCCCATTTGGGGCAGGTTTGGGTATATGCTTCTCACAAACCAGAGCTTCTCACAACAAGCATGATGGTTTTGGTAGGGAATGTCCCACCTTTGGGGACAAAATGGTATCCATTGCCTCTTATTGCTTTCAAGTTTTTTCTTGTGTTAACATGGAACAACAGGAGTGTTGTGTCAATTTTTGTGATTTTTCGGTGTTCGTTTGGACATTTTTATGCATTAGCTGAGTTTTCAACGCATTTATGTGCATAATTCAAATTTGAACCACATGCACATGCTCCAGTGCATATAAATTGGTTAAAAAAATCAAATCTGTGTCCTTAGGTGCATGCTTAGGTCCCATGCAAGAAATGGGAATGAATTTCAAACACCGGGGCACCGTTGATTGCCGGCAAAACATTGAGATGCCTGGTTTTTGAATTCTAGTAAATCCAAAACTCGTCCGGTGCACAAGTTCACCGGGAAGCGTGCGAGATGTTCAACGCAGGATTTGTGCATCTCTTCAATGCAAACGGTTCAGTGAAGCAGTAAAGTGGCATAAAATAAACCAAAAAATATACGTGCTGCCACACGCCCCGTGTGCCGTGCGAGCAGGCGTGAGTTGATGGGACGCATGCGAGCAGTCCGCCGCGTAGGCATACTGGGAGGCGTGCGTGCAGGTGTGTGTATTGATGGGGAGGCGTGCGAGTAGCTGTGTGAAATGATGGTAGGAATGGCAGACGTCCGCCTCGCAGGCTCACTGGGAGGCGAGACAACTTTTAACCGCAGCCTGCCTCGCTCCCACTGGTCCATATTAATTGCGCGCCCGAGCCACCGACCATAATAGGCAGCCGCACCCCAGTACACAGTGGTCACCGACGTCTGGACTCTGGAGTGTATGACGATGCCGCCAAAGTGCACCATTGGAGGGAGTGGCGACGCCGGGGCTGGTGAAGCACCCGCACAACGCGTGAAGCTGGCCACAGAGGTTTCCGTCGCCGCCGATGAGGTCTCGCGCGGGCAGCAGCACGACCTTGAATTCATCGGCACCGTCGTGCCCCCAGCCGGAGCCGGAGGTCTTCCGACCAGGTGGTGGCGGGCGATGGCGGAGGCGACGACGGGGGCATGGGCCGGCAGCGGAAGCAACCGGCAGGGGCGGGGGCGGCGACCGGCGGTGGTGTTGCCGGGGCCGCTCGCCTCGCCCATGACATGAATGATGACCTCGCCGCTTGCCTCGCCCATGCATGGGGGACTCGCCGCCGCCGAGCATGGGGGAGTCACCGCCGCCGCAAGCAGACCTCGCCCACGTATGCACGCCTCTCCTTCCCCCCTCTCCTCTCCCCCATGCCTCAGATTTGCCTGTGTTGCGCCTGCTGATGAACACTATCCTGTGTTGCGCCTGCTGCTGAGGGGCAGGGGAGAAAGAGAGAGATAATTTGAGTTTTATTATCTTACTAGTTGAGGGGCAGGGGATGAACACACCTCCCAGTATGCACCCCTCTCCTCTCATGCTGATCTTGTTACAACACTAGCTGAGGGGCAGGGGAGAACTTTGTTTGAATCCTAGGAAATGTTTGTGTGGAGAACTGATAGGACTTAATTTGTCTGATATGATCATAGGTATGTAGAGAACTTTGGACTGTCCAGAACTTTGAACTTTGCTCCTAAACTTAATTTGTCTGATCTGAATTTTTGAGCATTGGGCAATGTAACTAGTTTTGTGGATGTCATAATGTGTGTGTGTGTGTGGTTGTATGAATAATCAACCTGCACCTATGAAGTTCCAGCCTAAGGTTTGTGTAGATTTGATGTAAACTTGGAAAATATGAAGGGAGTTGATGTAGATTTGATGTTACACCTCTGAAATTTCAGCCTCAAATTTGTTAAAGAACATCAATATTGATGTAGACTTGATGGAAACTAGGAAAAATCTCATTGATGTAGATTTGATGCAATCTTGGAAATGTCATTCATGTAAATTTGCAGTGCTGTTATTGTTGGTGGTTTAACCACAATAGTTCTTTGTGGCAGCATATGTTGTTATTGTTGGTGGTTTAACCACAGTAGTTCTTTGTAAACCACCTTTGTTTTTTTGTGAACCACCAGGTTTTTGTTAGCTTTTCTTTTCTCCCATGTGAAATCTGTAATTCCTATGAACTGCTTTTTATTGCTCCCATGTGAAATCACTAAACCATGTGAACTGGACTAAAGTAGTGAGAAATTGGAAATAGCTGAATGTTGTGGTTAGGGAGTTAGCATATAAAGTTGGGTGCCATTACTTCCATCCATTTTCATTAATTAATGTTGATGCACTTAAGATTGATTTGCTAAGTTGCAACAATTTGTTGTCTTTGGCAGATGGACAGATGCTGGATTAGAAAAAGAGTTAGAAAGTTTTTGAAAGAACATATGAAAGGAGTTGATGATTTCATGGCATTTGTTCGAGCAAATTTTGCCAACGATGCTCAGATTCTTTGCCCATGCTGCGAATGCCTCAACCGTTCAAGAATGGCTCAAGGAAGAGTGGAAGATCATCTGCTTCTTAATGGGATGTCCAGCACATATGATAGGTGGATATATCATGGAGAACCTTTAGACAGACAACCTCAACATTTTGAAGCTTATACAAAGGCCCCTCATATGATGGGTGGTGGTGATGCTGGCATTGATTTCATGGAAAAGGTTTTGCGAGATAATGCTGGTTTGGAGGAAGAGGATGGGCATGAAGATGATAGGATTCCTGACCTATTGAAGGATTTGTACGATGCTGAAGATCGTGCTGATGAACAGAAGTCATTGTTTGCTGAGGTGTTAGAGGAGGCGAAGCGCGCAGCTCATGAAGGGGGTAAATTTTCAAGATTTACCTTCACCATGAAGTTACTCCACATCAAGTCTTTCTACCGGATTAGCAATGCTGCATTCAACGCAATACTCTGCCTTTTGAGCTTGCAATTCCCTGATAGTTGTGTTCCCAGATCTTATGATGAAGCATTGAGCATAATCCGCAGGCTGGGGTTAGGTTATGTGTTAATACATGTGTGCCCAAATAACTGTGTCTTGTTTCGGAAGGATTTAGCAAAGCATGACAACTGTCCAAAATGCAATGCCTCTAGGTGGAATGATGCTGATGGGAAGAAGTCAGTACTGGAGAAGGTACTGAGGCACTTTCTGTTGATATCAAGGCTGCAGCGGATGTTCATCTCGAAGAAATCATCGCGTGAGGTACAGTGGCACAAGCTGAAGCGGCAACCTGTGGACAATGAGCTGAGCCATCCAGCGGACGGAGAGGCATGGAAAGAGTTTGACCGTGTACATTTAGATTTTGCTGCAGATCCAAGGAACATAAAACTTGGCATTGCCACAGATGGGTTTAATCCGTTTGGGAACATGAGCACGTCTTATAGCATGTGGCCAGTTTTTGTGGTGCCGTACAACCTGCCACCATGGGCATGCATGGATCAGTCCAACTTCATGATGTCATTGCTTATCCCGGGTCCAGAGTCTCCAGGAAAGGATTTTGATGTCTTTATGGAGCCCCTCGTAGAAGAACTGCTCTAGCTCTGGACTGGTGTACCTACATACAATGCCTTGAGTCCGAAAGAAAAGTTCAATCTACGTGCTGCAATCATATGGTCCATCCATGATTTCCCGGCTCTGCACACTCTGTCTAGGAGGATCACAGCGGGTTATAAGGCCTGTGTCCATTGTGACAAAGACCCTTGCTATATTGGGCACCGCCGCTTTCTTCCCCGAAACCATCGCTGGCGAAGAAGCAAAGATTTTTGTCGATGTGGAACGACACCTATGGGATCACAAGAATCCCTACTACGGTTGCCAGGGCGCAGGGTTGCAAGAAGAGCAGGATCAGTAGCCAGCACGAGAATCGTTTACCCAGGTTCGGGCTGCGAGGATGCGTAAAACCCTAGTCCTGCTTTTGTGGGTGTATTTCAGAGAGTTCTTGAGCTCTCGAACTAGCTGTGGTGAGTGCGTGGTTCGAAAGAGCCGAATCCTTCTCCAGTATGCCATGGGCCTCCTTTAATGTCGAAAGGGGCTGCCACAGTGGCACACAGGAGGTGGAAAGGCGTACAGTGCCCTGAGCTTATCGCTCGCATTACAGGACAAGACACATTTAATGCATGGCTTAGGTGTCCCCTTGCTTTATTGGGGATGGGGGCGAGGCCCATCCCGTCCGTTGCCGCTCCTCCTTGCTTTGACATGCGCCCTGGCCAGCAATGCGTGCGGCACCATGTAGGCAGGCAGGCAGCTGAGGTGGCGCGGTGGTGGAGCCAAGACCTGCATGCCGCCACGCAGGCGCTCGATGTGTTGGCCTGGGGGCTGCATGTTGCCATGCAGGTGCCCGCCCAGCTGGTTGGGCTGGCAGCTGCATGTAAATGATGGTGGAAGCTTGGTTGGCGTGGGCCTGGCGGTGGCCCTGCTGGCGTCCTTGGTGAGGGCCTTGCCGGGTGGCCCAGCAAGGGACTTGCCGTGTAGCCCGGCAAGGGTCTTGCCATGGCGCGCTGTCGTCCCCGGCAAGGGCCTTGCCGGGGGTCTGGTGGCCTTCCTCGGCAAGGATCTTGCCGAGGATCGTCGTCTTCTAATCCTCATCTGATCTTGAATATGTCTTCACAAATATCTGCATGCCACCACAGAGGTGCCTTCCCGAGCCCTGGCCCCACGTGGATGATGGCGTTGGGGACCGTGGGCTCAAGGGTGGCTCGCTCTGTTGGTGCGGGGCGAGCTGTCCCGGCAAGGGTCTTGCCGGGGCTGCTGAGGCTACCCCGGCAAGGGTCTTGCCGGGGGAACCTGCTTCGTCCCTCTGCTGTTTGTGGTCTTGGCCTTGGCGTTGCTCTTATCATCTTAGGCTCTGGTCTTACCTTGGCTCACCTCCCCTGTTCTGCTTGGTGCGACCGTGGGCGCGGCTCCGACTGCCCGTGCACAGGTAAAGGGGTACAAAAGCGTGCCCCTCTTTTTGTACACCGCCAGGCCCAAAACGGTGTGCGGGCAGGCGGGGCGGTTTTTACCGTGGTAAGACTTTTCGCGCGCTGCGCTTCCCACGACCCATGCGCGTGGCGCGGCGTGGAGGGGCGTGCGTGACGTGGGCGGCATGCGTGGGGCGGTTTTCACACGCATGCGTCATATCACAGTAAAGTGGCGGCTCGCGCCTTCCCCGTAAAAAGAGGGAGGCGTGGAGGCGCGGCTCATTTACTGAACGGGGATGGGTCACGGTCTTCAAGGCGTCCACTCCCCACGATCACGGGGTGGGGAGTTGTCGCTTCACCCGTCCCCTCAGTTCTGCACGTCCGCCACGCGTCCTTCATGCGCCTGGGGTGGCAAGCGGTGGAGGCGGGAAACCGGGCCGTCGCTGGTTGGGGCAGCGGGTCGGTCCTGATTCCCTGCGCCTCCGGTGGCTGGATTGGCCGAGCGGGGCGGCCGAGCCCCGACCCTGCCCCTTTAGAAAGAGGGGGAAGGGGGGATGGCGTCCTGCATTCTTCTGTCATCTATCCCCTCTTGCTTCTGCTTCTTCCTTTCACTCGCCATGGAGAAAGGGAACCCGGGTCCCTCGATGGTGGCGGCGAGGGTCACCGCTCGACAGCGCGTCCCTCCTCCTCCTGAGCCCGTGGTGGTGGAACCGGCCGCGAGGGGAAGGGGGAGGGTGCGAGGCCGTGGGCGAGGCCGGGGCAGAGGTCGTAGTGCTCGGGGAAGAGGAGGACGGGGCGGTGCGCCGGCTTCGCCCCCACCAATGGTGCCTTTCCCGATGGAAGGCCATGTCGGAGACCAGCTCCGCGAGTTCTTCATCAGGCTGCGCCGGCCGCCGCATCGTCGTCTCCGTCTTCCCGCCCCGTTTGCTCGGGAGATGGAGCGTGACCGGCCCCAATCCCTCAGATTGCACATGAGGGGTTGTGGGAATGGGGGCACGCGGGTCGACGTCGACTTCCCGGCTCCTCGGGTCATGTACCTCCGTCATGGGTGGAAGACGTCCACTCGCATCCACAGCCTGACGGCGGGGCTCGTCCTCTACTTCAAATTAATGGAGGACGGCCTGCTCTCCGTCAAGGTCTTCGGAGAGTTCGGAACTCGCCTAAAGTGCTGTGTGGAGAGCTCCTCCGATGGAGATTCTGACGATGGAAGCTCTTCCTCGAGCGAAAGTGATGAGGAGGACAGCGGGGCAGATGACGGGGACGAGTCCGACTAGGCGTCGGACGCCCCGCGCCTGGGCGGGTGCGGCAGCAGCAGCATCTCCACCTGGCCGCTCCTCCGGCAGGGGTTTGCCGGGGGCGGGGCCAGCTCCTTGAACTTCTCGGGCGGTCTCCTTGGGCGGCTGGCGTCGGGAGGCTGCGGAAGAGGAAGAGGGCGGGCGGAAAGGCCGTCAACTCGGAGTACGTGGGCACCGACGCCTTCATCACGTATTGCCGGTCCTGACGCCTCGTTTTCCAGCTCCTTTCCCGGCACCGTCATCACCGGCCCACCCGTGCATGGCCACCAAGGTGTTCTCTTGGTGCTTTCTGCTGCTCGTAGCTCGCCTAGGCGCCCCTTTTGCCCTCTCGCCTCCTTGACCTGCCTCCTGAGGAGAGGGACAAGAAAGGGCTTACGGGCATCTTATCTCTTTTTTAGTTTGTAAGCCTGCGGGCCTTCGTTAAATTTAGAACTTGTAATCCCCTTGCTCATGTTTTTCATCCCGTATGAACTGTACCTGTATGGGATGTTTTAATGAAAAAGGGATGCTTGCCGGGTTTTTCGTTCGTGGGTAGACCCCGCGACAAGGAGTGAATTATTGTTATCATTTAAGATAAACGTTTTTCGCCCGGCAACAGGCCTTGCCGTCCCCCTCACTTCACTCGACCATTCTCGCGCTCTTGGCGGAGGCAGGGATGAAGTGGGCTTAGGCTCCTCGTTTTATCTCCTTGCCGCCGCGGCTACAACCAAATCCAGACCTAGGAGATAATCCTTGGGTATAGGAAAAGGGGAGCACGATAGCCTGGAGAAAGAACGAGGTTTCACATGCCCCAGTTCCGTTCCGAAATGCATGACAGAGGATGAAAGACTTATCTGGATCTGCAGCCCCGGCAACCTCATCTTGCCGCGGTTGGACCCTTATGCTTGCAGCCCCCGGCAACTCTGGTTTGCCGGGGTCGGGACGCTGGTCCGTTCCCTTCTTTCCAAGTAGCTCAGCAGAAGTGCTCATGTGCCATGCGAACCAAAGGAGGACAGAAAAGGAACAGATAGACACGCACTCGACCTCTAGGCTAGGGGTTAGTCGCTGCTAAGCACTATCAACCCTAACCAAGGAAGAGACTCGACCTAGAATGCATGCTATAACTTAGGGCGCCAGCGCTTCATTTATTTATGCTCAGGGTCTGCGCCTGGCTTTGTACAAAGGGTCACATGCCTTGTCGGCAAAGCTTGTACAAAATGTGGCTTGCCGGGAGGCCCGGCAAGCCGCGCCTTACGGGTAAAACTTGCGAAGATGCACGATGTTCCAGGAGTTGCTCACTGGGACAACATCTTCGGTCTCCAGGCGGACTGCGCCGGGCCTGGTGACTCGCATTACCCGATAAGGGCCTTCCCACTTTGGCGTCAACTTGTTGGAATTCTTGGCCGACTGAACACGCCGAAGAACAAGGTCGCCTTCCTTAAAGCTTCGGGCATGAAACTTGCGGCTATGGTAGCGGCGCAAGGCTTGCTGGTAGCGTGCTGCTCCCACAGCCACCCGAAGACGATCTTCCTCAAGGAGCATTGCATCATCTTGGCGCAACCGCTCTTGCTCAAGCTCATCATAAGCGAGCACTCGAGGTGACCCGTATATGAGTTGTGGCTCGATTTGGCGTCGTCCTGATCGACCAAAGAACCGCCGGCCATTCATCAATCCAGCGCCTTCCGCTCTTGCGCAGCTTGCCAAAAGTCTTTGTCCTTTGGCCTCGCAACACTTCAGCATTTGCCCTCTCCGCTTGGCCGTTGCTCCATGGGTGTGCCACGGAAGCAAAACAGACCTTGCTGCCGAGGTCTTGAATGTATTGCATGAAGGTGTGGCTCGTGAACTGCGTGCCGTTGTCGGTGATGACTCTGCTTGGCACACCAAAACGGCAGACCAGTCCCTTGATAAACTTGACAGCTGACTGAGCAGTCACCTTTCTCACTGCTTCCACTTCCGGCCACTTTGTGAACTTGTCGATTGCAACGTACAAGTACTCAAAGCCCCCGACAGCGCGGGGCAAAGGGCCCAGTATATCGAGCCCCCAGACCGAGAATGGTGAGGAGAGAGGGATTGTTTGAAGGGCTTGAGCTGGTTGATGAAGCTTCTTTGAATGGAACTGACACGCTTCACACTTGGTTACTAGTGCCGTTGCATCCTGGAGGGCGGTGGGCCAGACGAAACCTTGCCGGAAGGCCTTCCCGGCAAGGGCCCTCGACCCTATGTGGGAGCCACATATGCCTCCATGTATCTCTGCCAACAGCTCTAGTCCTTCCTCCCGGGGGATGCACTTTAGTTTCACACCGTTCGGCCTCCTCCTGTACAGGACATCATCGACGAACTGGTACAGGGCGGACCGACGGTCTACTTTCTCCGCTTCTTCCTGCTCCTCAGGAAGCTCCCATATTTGTAGGAATTGGACGGTATGCTGCGCACGTGCCGGAGCTTGGGGCTCGACGGCAAGGACCAAAGGAATCTCTTCCGCCATGGGAGCCGCTGTCTCTACGGCCAGGGCTTGACGCCCTGCCGGAGCCAGTTGCTCTTGGGCAGGCCCAGCGTCCGCGGCAGCACCCTTGCCGGCGGCCCAGGGGGCTCGGTAGGAAAGTAATTGCCGGGACCTAACTTCCTTCGCTTGTTCTTCCCCGTTGATGGCTCGACGGATGGTTGAGTTAACCGGAGAAAAAAGGTACCTGGTTCCACAGGTAGCTTGAATGCAGCACGCTTTGACAGGTAATCGGCGATGTCGTTCTCCATTCGGGGGACGTGCTCCGCCTGGATACCGTCAAAGCGTTCCTCCAGCTTCCCCACCTCATCTACGTATGCCTCCATCAATGGGCTCTGGTAATCCTTGTCGACCTGCCTAACAACAAGCTGCGAGTCACCCTTGACGATGAGCTTCTTAACCCCGAGGTCTGCCGCGATCCTGAGACCGGCGAGCAATCCCTCGTACTCAGCAGTGTTGTTGGTGGACATCTCTCTGGGGAAGTGCATCTGGATCATGTACTTGAGGTGTTCTCCGGTGGGCGCGACGAGCAGCACACCAGCACCGGCACCTTGCAGCGAGAAAGCCCCATCAAAGTACATGATCCAGTCGCGGTCCACTTTCTTGCCGAGGAGAGTGGTCTCCTGGATTTCTTCGTCAGGCGTTGAGGTCCATTCTGCAATGAACTCCGCCAAGACTCTACTCTGGATTGTCGAGGTACTTTCAAACTTCATACCGAAACTTGATAGCTCCAAGGGCCATTCCACAATCCTTCCGGTTGCATCTGGGTTATGCAGTATCCGTTGCAATGGGAGGCGGGTGACGACAGTGATCTCGTGGGCTTGGAAGTAATGACGCAGCTTCCTCGAGGCCATAAGGAGGCCGAAGAGCAATTTTTGCACACCGGAATACCTCGACCTAGCCCCCTGCAAGAGGGAGCTGACAAAGTAAACCGGGTACTGCATCATCTTCTTCTTCTGCACCACCTCACTCGACTGCGCGGGCACTGCCTTGGTGGCATCAGACCCTACCGGGGGCCGCGCCTTGTCGGCACCAGGCCCTGCCGGGGGAATCTTTGGCTTGCAATCCGCTGGTTCTGCCGCCGTCACTGCCTTCTCGTCGACCTCCCTCTGTGCCACCAGCACTACAAAAAAATACACTTCCGTGATGATACGTGTTTGTCACAGTAGGTCACGTTTTCTGTCATGCATGTACATCCATGACAAATTTATGACAGAATCAAGATAGTCATACATGTGCTGTCGTAGAAGTGTTCCATGACATTGCCAAAATTATCATCACGGAAGTGTCCACTTCCATGACGATAAATCGCGCGTCACAGAAGTGCTTTCGTCAAGGGTGACCGACACGTGGCATCCACCGTAACGGAACGCCGTTAAGCTATCGGGTCGGGTTTTGGATCCGATAACCCGTTAACAGCCCCGACCAATGGGGATTTTCCACGTGTAAAATCATCATTGGCTGGAGGAAACACGTGTCGGCTCATCGTTGGGACAGATGTCATCCACTCATTGGACGGAAGGCGCCTATGATACGTCGACACGTGGCACGGCCCAACAGAGGCCCATTCATGTAAAAAGGCCGGCCCATTTGACTTGGTCAAAAGGTGGCGGGCCGGCCCATGGAAAGCCTGTTAACGACCTGTTCGCATATAGCCCATTTACAGCCCGCTAACCTAAGGCCCGTTACACCCTATCCGAATTAGGCCCAGTAGCGTCATCTGGGCCATCCAATATGATTCCAGCCCGTTTTCACTTCTGGCGCATGTATGGCCCATGACGTCTTTCGGCCCATATGAGGCCCTATGTAACTCTTGGCCTATTAACGGCCCGTGGTGAAACTGGCCCATAATGAATAGTGTATCACTTTATACCCATTAACGGCCCGTTATTCCGTTGGGCCGTTTCCAGCCCATGTTATCTTTCGGCCTTCTCAGAGCCCATTTATTCTTGGGCTCATTTCCAGCATTCGTTAACTTACGACCCGTTACTGTCATTTTCTGCTTGTGGGCCAAATTCAGCCCGTGGTTACAGTCGGCCCGTTTGTGGTCCGTTAATACGTTGGGCCATTTTCATAGTGTCATCAAATACGACCTATTAACGATGGCCCGTTATGGTCGGCCCATGAACGGACGATTCCAACTCTAGCCCGTTTACGGCTATAATGCGGTCTGTTTGGCCCATGTTTGGCCAATCGATCATATGGCCCGTATAAGGCCCATTGATGATACGGCCCGCAGAAGGCCCATTTTTTCTACGGCCCGTAGAAGGCCCATTGTTTCTATAGCCCGTAGAAGGCCCACTGTTTCTACGGCCAGTAGGAGGCCTAGTGTCACTACAGTAAATATTAGCCCATGGTTATTGTGGCCTAGTTTTAATAAATAGGTTATTGCAGCCACTAGCTAACCGCGAAAAAGAACTGCAATGACTACAAGCAAAAAAATAAATAAGACAACAAGGAAATAAATAAGCAAGCAACTAACGCTAGGCTATCACGGCTATTACACATATTACATCCACTGGGCATCAAAGTTCGCCACCAGTGAGAATATAGGGAACAAAGCAACATATCATATACACTGGTTGTAAAAGTTGGCGACCAGCACAAATAAACGCCGCAGCAAAACAAATCCAGAACTGAAACCACTTCATAAGATCTCAAGAAACAATATCCTGGGTACCCATAATGCTGGCAAGATGCTTAGCAAGCTTATTAACTTTCTCTTGTTTGGCGCTTAAATCCTCCAGCACTTGCTGTTGCACCAGAAAATATGCATCTGAATTCTGCAGGGACTTCCTCAGTCCTTCAGCTTCCTGTCACAGCACATCTGATCGATGTCTTTCAACTTGAAGTTGAGACTCAAGAAGACGAACTGATTCAGGCACCGAGTTCGAAGAGCTTGTGCCAGCAGTAGTGGCCAGTAACTCGAACACTACATCAAGACATGACTTTTGGGTTCCCTCACTGTCGTCAAGATAGTTTTTATCAGCTTTCTTGGAGACCAACAAGGATGTCTCACTATCTTGAACCTTATCTGCATTACTTCCTTTACCATTGGATAACGCGGTACTGTTCTCCAATATTTTGTCCGCATTCTAAAAGAGAAACAAGTAGACACATCACATGTTTACCATGTTGTATATGAAACTCATTTTGGTAAATGAGTTCAGTAGTAAAGTGGACAGGATAACAGCATGAAACAAACATATATCTATGTACCATGGTCACTTTATGGTCTATATCATTCTAGTTTTTGTTGCCAAATCAAGATAGAGACACATTTCAAATAATATTTGTTCAAGACAAAGCAGAATATACAGAATATAAGTGTGGGTAACTATAGAGCAATAACAACACTTGTAATGTGCATGACATGAGAACATAACTGTTTATTCAATTGAAACTGAAATCAACATAGAGCAGGTTATAACAGCAAACCAGTTAAAGAAACAGGTTTAAAACATACCTATTGCGCCATTGGAGTTTCAATTCCATCCTTAAAAATTGAAAATAGTTGGTATGAGTAAATACAGTAATGCAAGAGCAAAGGAGTATGAACCATAGCTACATAACCTGACCTGAGAACAAATTTTCTTCTCCTTTAAGCGTTGAGTTGGGATTCGGAGTGGTGGTCCTCGTGCTTTGGGCACTGCAGTTCCCTTACTAACTGCTCGTGTTTGGGTGCTCTGTGGTGGAGACAGTGCTGTGTCAACTGGAACTGGGTTACTATCTGCCGGGGTTGGGGTTAGAAGGGGTGTAGCTGGTTCTCTGTCCAACTGGGTAGGGGTACAATCTGCGAGAGTCTGGATTATGTGTGGTGTATCTGGTCCTTGGGCAAGTACAACCGTGGTTCTATCTGCATCAACTTGTAGCACTATCTTTTCTGAAGACCATGTTGTTACTCCCTTAGATACTGCCATCACGCTCTCCAATTCAAATGGCTGATAAACAAGAAAAGTAATTGAAAGTATAGACATTGTATGATAGACAGGCTCAATGGATAGTGGGGAATAAAAGAGGGCATGAAATAATTCATATTTATGTTGTCTAACCAAACAAGATAGCATGACACAATTTCACATATATGATGGCTAACTAAACAGGATAGCATGACACAATTTCACATTATGATGGCTAACTAAATAATATGGAAAGACATAGTTCAAAATATGAGACTATGTAAACAGGATGACATGACATAACTATATAATGTGTTTATTAAATAGGTTGGCATGCCATAATTCACATACATTCACGGATAGAATGCCATAATTCAAAATGTGATGACTGTAAACACTAAACAGGATGAGATGATATAACTATATGATGTCTTTATTAAATGGGTTGCCATGCCATAATTCAGATAGATGATGTGTATGTACTATGTAAACATGATGGCATGATATAATTCAAATATATGATTTATATAGTAAGCAAGTAAGCAGATGGCAATCCATATATGATGTAAAAACTAAGCAATGCAAGACAACATGCATGACATGGGTAATATAACCCTGCCAAGTTTGAGCATAGACCTCAGGGGGGAAATAGGACTGGTCATCAGTCTCTGAATCCTCCTCTGAGGAGCTCTCTGTAACCAGCAAGATGTCTGCTTCAGCAGGTAGCATTGTCTGCTCTGAATACCTTGTTTTCACTCCAGATACTTCCATCACCGCTTCAAATGGCTGATGCACAGGAAGAGTAGTTGAATATACAAACATTGTCGACAAATGGAACACGTAATACAAAAAAATGATAACATGATATAATTCACATACATGATGATTGGCTAAACAACATGGCATTGCATAATTCACATATATAATGCCTTTGCATCAAGATAGCATTGTATAATTCACATATATAATGTCTTGCAACAAGATGGCAATGCATAATTCACATATATGGTAATTAGACACTGAACAGGTGGCATTCACACAAAGCATGTCTAAACTAATCAAATGACATAGCAATGCGAGACACCATACGCACGATATGAGCAACATAACCTTGGCAAGTTAGAGCATACACCTCGGGGGGGGGGGGAATAGGACTGGTCATCTGTCCCTGAATCCTCCTCTGAGGAGCTATCCGTAACCAGCGAGATATGCGCTTCATCAGATAGCATAGTCTTCTCTGAAGACCTTGTTTTCACTCCAGAATTTGCCATCACCGTGTCAAATGGCTGATGCACACGAAGAGCAGTTGAATGTACTAACGTTGTTGACAAATGTAATATGTAACGAAAAAAAGGATGACCTGATATAATTTACATATAAGATGACTGGCTAAGCAGGATGGCATTGCAAAATTCACATATATGATGCCTGGCTAAACAAGATGGCGTTGCATAATTCACATAAACGATGAATAAACTAAACAGATGGCATTCGCACAAAGGATGTCTAAACTAAGCAGATGACATATTTGATGTATAAAGTAAGCAATGCAAGACACCATATGCATGATATAACCAACATCAGCATGCCAAGTTAGCACAAAGACCTCAGGGGGTAAATAGGATTTGTCTTCTCCTTCTGAATCCCCCTCAGAACAGATATCTTCCTCTCGATTACAATCCGAAATGCGTGGAGGGGGGTTGCCTTTGCGCCTACCATGGAGCGACGTCTGCATGAAATTTTATTGCCACGCAAGGCTCGTCTCTTTTGTTCTACATGTTCAGTTCCATTGTTTACAATAACTGTCATGCATAGGAATAAAACATAGTGAGATTATGTAAGGAGTGCATGCAGAAATCCAGAGTGATGGTAGCAACCTGTGGATAAACCCAAAACCAATAATAGCAGGCAGATAATGGCTTCAGTTAAAAAATACAGATAACGACTTCTTTACTGTTTGTTTCCCACCCAACATGAAACTCATAGTAGGCACCGGAGATTAACCAGATAGTAGATAGATACTATTGATAGCGGCCCCGATATGTACCCCACAACCATTTAAAAACTCAAGTTTGACCATTAGTTTGGAGCTGACTCAGAGTCTAATCGGTGAACAGGACGATAAAGTAGCATGTAATATTAATCGATGCATAACGTAAGCAGACACGAAAGAGTGCGACCTCTCTTGCGGACCCGTGTAGTCCTTGAGGTCATCTGCTCGGTTGATGATGGTAATGCAGTTTTCATGGCTGCCAGCGGCGGGGAAGAAGATCTGAGGCGGCGAAAGACAGTCTGGAGGCCGGATCCCTGCTGTGCTGGACCCTTCTGTCGTTGGAGCAGCTGAGCTGGGGTGGACGACGGCGCAGCAGGAGCGGGACAAACCACGTAAGGTTTTCTTTGACAACTATCTGTAAGAGAAGTAATTCTGTAAGGGCTCGTTTGAATTGGAGGATTCCAACAATGCAGGGATAGGAAATAGACAGGAATAGGATAGGAATGCACGTGCAAAACAGAGAATTTAAAAACACAGGATTTCTGCCAATCTGGGTGTTTGATTCACAACAATTGGAAGATCGCAGGATGCAAAGAAGCATGGTGAGATTAAGTCAAACCACAAGAAAATGTACGGTTATAATGCTATTATGCTACTATCTCTTAGTCTTGTGCTTCATGAATAGGAATTTGAAAAGGAGGACAAGTGAAAATTAAAATTCCTATGTTTTTTCTTTCAAGGAGACACTAAAGGAACAAATCCGTGTGCTCAGTGGACAATATATATAACATGTGGAGTAAAAAAGAGATGCAACAAGTGTACAACCTCTTTGGCGAAGCCATGTCGATCTCAACGTGATTGGGTTGGCCGGTGAGGATGCTCCGGCTGACTTTGCTGTCGGAGGAGGGGAAGAAGATCTTAGGCGTATGGAGATGGAGCCCGAGGTACTGCTCCGCTGTGATGGAGGGTTTCGTTGTTGGAGCAGCTCCGGTGAGTTGTACGACGCCGAGGCTGAAGCAGGACAAGAGAGACAACGAACAACGTTAACTTGAGTGGAATTCCAATAGCACCTCCAATACATGACGTAAAATACATAACCACAAAGTACTAGATGCAAAATACATCAGCCGCTCATCTCTGAACTTAACTGTCAAAACTGAACTTAACTGTCAAAACTGAACTTAACTGTCGAAACTGAATTTTGCTGCCGAAACTGAACGCACTAGCAAGGTGAGGCTACACGTCGGTCGACAGGCTTTTTCATCTCTGGTCAGTCGATTTTGCAGCCGTTGGATAAGAAATCAAGGGCCTGCAGTTCATCTTCAACCTCCACACCCCTGAGCCGCCAGCCACCACTGGCCAAACAACAGCCCCCCGCCGCCCGCGGCCGGCGGTGCGCCGCCCCGCCCGCCCCGAAAACACTCCCCACCGCTGGTCCGCCGCCGCCCCGCCCATCCCTCTAGGCCCCCCGTGCCGAGCTTTTTCTCCGGCGATCCCCACGCCACCGCCCCGCCACCGCCGGCGACCACGGCCCCCATCCTGAACCCTAAGATAGATAGTGGGGTACCTCTCCGGCGAGCCCCCCTCC